>NW_026042386.1:0-300000 GCF_023856365.1 Brienomyrus brachyistius | reverse complement strand
TGATTAGAAGTGACCAGGAATTTGAGTCCTGGACCAATGGCTGACCATCCATTTGGCGGGCTTCGGAAGGGGGTCGGTATCAGTCCTTTTGGGATTTATGACCAGACTGACTTCTCTGGTAATGGTGATTTTCATTAGGCTGGTGTAACTTTTGATATGTCCACTTTTGTGGTAACCATTGACCAGATTTGGAAACTGGAGTGATTTTCCTTCGGTTTGATACCAAACATGCCGTACCAGCCTAGCGGTTCACACCAAATACCATCTGTGATGATTAATTAATGATTACTTATATTATGGTATTATGTTATGTTCTATTACTCACACCAGTATATGGTACAGGTGGTTTAGGTTGTACCTCAACAGATATTACCCTTTATACAGACATTATATGACATATTCTCATGTCGTAAGCACATCTTACCCTTAGATAGGCATGGTAGAATACAAAGATCAGATAAGGGTTGCCGAGGAATGTGGCAAAGAAAAGGGGGGGGAGAAGGTTTGTCAAACAAAGAAAAAGAATCTCCAAAAGTTAAGACACATTCGAACATAACCTGTACATATCTGTATATTAAGACTAGTAGTCAAGAGTAAATACATATACAGATATACAAAGCCAAACTTAAAAGAAACTTTCTTTGGGGTGTTGGTCTGTACGGTGAGTGGTATGTAAGGCAGGATGTCTGGGGAGGGGGTTGTGTGCCAAGTCGAGGGGCCCCATGTCCCTGGGGATCCACTCTGCTATCTGTAGGTCGTTAAAGCTTTGGGCAATAAAAGTTGGAGTGCTGGCCTCCCTGGTTATCTATGTGTGTGGGGTCACAAACCCCCCTTTGGGGCCTAGGTCGATGTGTGCCTTCTCGTACCAGGGTAGGCCTTGTCTCAGGCCACCTGGAATTTAAGCTTTGTGATATGTGCATGTGTGATCCTACACTTATTTCTTATTTCTCAGGTCAGCTGCTCTTGTATTCAGTACCCAATCTCGGAATGTGGGGATGATGATATCTCCCCCCTGACCTGTCGTCCTGGCTCCCCCTTGTCGTAGCAATCGTGTTGTACCTCATCAATCTCTAGTTGTGATAGCAGTTGTTTCTGGCCACAACCGGGATTCGAACCCCGGTCTCCCGTGTGAAAGGCGGCGATCTTACCACTACACTATCCAGCAACTATATAATACAATATAATATAAATATAATATAAATATATAAAATATATAAAATATATTTTTGGCCACAACCGGGATTCGAACCCCGGTCTCCCGTGTGAAAGGCGGCGATCTTACCACTACACTATCCAGCAACTATATAATATAAGGGAGATTTACGGGAAAATACTAATACGGGAGGACGGCGCGAAAGAGAAGTAAAATACGGTAGTTTCCCGGCCAAAACGGGAGACTTGACAGCCTGAGATGGCTTTTCCAGCGAAAACGACTTCATTATTTATCTGATTGATTTATCGACAGACCATCATACTTTTTAGACGTTATAATAACAACACTCTATTGATCCCCCTCTTACTGTCCATGATACACAATGACGAGACACATGTTCACTAATGACGAGAACTATTCTATTTTTCATGCCGGGTCCTTCAAATCTTACATTTACAAATCTTGTTCTTGTTCTCTGCTCGTTCCCGTAGATATATATTATTATACGGAGATTTACGGAGTCTTCAAAGACGGTCCAGCTCAAGGATCACTGTTGCTGTGGTGTAGATCAGCTGATCTGTAGTAGTCTTCTACGTACATCTTCTAGTAGACCTTCTGAGGGTACTTCACGCATTCTTGGTCGGAGGGTCCAGGTTTCCAGCTTAGCTTATTTCTTATTTCTCAGGTCAGCTGCTCTTGTATTCAGCCTACTAATATATATGGGGCTTGGTACCCAATCTCGGAATGTGGGGATGATGATATCTCCCCCCTGACCTGTCGTCCTGGCTCCCCCTTGTCGTAGCAATCGTGTTGTACCTCATCAATCTCTAGTTGTGATAGCAGTTGTTTCTGGCCACAACCGGGATTCGAACCCCGGTCTCCCGTGTGAAAGGCGGCGATCTTACCACTACACTATCCAGCAACTATATAATACAATATATAAAAAATATAATATAAATATAATATAAATATATAAAATATATAAAATATATTTTTGGCCACAACCGGGATTCGAACCCCGGTCTCCCGTGTGAAAGGCGGCGATCTTACCACTACACTATCCAGCAACTATATAATATAAGGGAGATTTACGGGAAAATACTAATACGGGAGGACGGCGCGAAAGAGAAGTAAAATACGGTAGTTTCCCGGCCAAAACGGGAGACTTGACAGCCTGAGATGGCTTTTCCAGCGAAAACGACTTCATTATTTATCTGATTGATTTATCGACAGACCATCATACTTTTTAGACGTTATAATAACAACACTCTATTGATCCCCCTCTTACTGTCCATGATACACAATGACGAGACACATGTTCACTAATGACGAGAACTATTCTATTTTTCATGCCGGGTCCTTCAAATCTTACATTTACAAATCTTGTTCTTGTTCTCTGCTCGTTCCCGTAGATATATATTATTATACGGAGATTTACGGAGTCTTCAAAGACGGTCCAGCTCAAGGATCACTGTTGCTGTGGTGTAGATCAGCTGATCTGTAGTAGTCTTCTACGTACATCTTCTAGTAGACCTTCTGAGGGTACTTCACGCATTCTTGGTCGGAGGGTCCAGGTTTCCAGCTTAGCTTATTTCTTATTTCTCAGGTCAGCTGCTCTTGTATTCAGCCTACTAATATATATGGGGCTTGGTACCCAATCTCGGAATGTGGGGATGATGATATCTCCCCCCTGACCTGTCGTCCTGGCTCCCCCTTGTCGTAGCAATCGTGTTGTACCTCATCAATGTAGGGAGCCGCCCACTGGCCCAATGGCGGAATCCAATGGCGCAGCCGAAGGCTGTGAATGCGTGTTGGTCCTTCCAAGCGCTCCTGGGAATTACTTACCCTTTTTAATATACAAGATATTCTTTTAGACACACATCTGACTCCATTTTATTAATGACCTTATTTCAGTATATTGTAGTCATGACGTTTATGTTGTTCGGATTACTTCGGGACTCTCCTTTAGATTACCAACTCTAGTTTACCCCTGACGAAGGAGTCCGCCAGATTCGCCTCGGCCGACAGGGCGATCCGTGGGCTTGTTCCACAGGGTTTGTCTTAGATGCACGGAAATCGGCACCATTTAAGACAATGTCAGCCTCTGATTATTCGGGTCCCTCGACCTATATAATTTCCCAAAGGCCCAGTGTCTGCCAATTACTGAGCATGTGGGTGCCTCGGAGATTAAGCCGATGTTTACCCGAACCACACGTACATCCACCTCAGAGGCTCAGCCGGGGGCAGCCCATATCATAACATGTGTCAACCTCAGCGGCTGTGACGGCGCACCTTTTGTTGCGGTAGTTTGTACGAGGTTTTACTTTGGGCTCGTCTCAGGGACTCCGCCGATGCCGCCCATTGTCTTACCATGTGAGCGTCTCAGGGACTATGCCCGGTGCCTAGGAACATAGTGTGTACGCCCCTCAGAGGGCAGACCGGTACCTTTCATCAGCATGTGTTGACCTCAGAGGTTAAGTCGGCCCGTAACTGAGCGTGTGCGAACTCCAGAGGTGCGGTTTTGGTATCCACCTAACTTAACTTGGGCAGTCGAGTTTGGGACCCGGATAAAGGGGATTTAACCCAGAGGCTGCAAGATAGTATTTATCACTTTAGTCCTAATCAGGATAGAAGTCCAATCTGGAAAGTTTATAAAGAAGTTAGCAAATCAGACAGTCATGAAGTAATCAAGACAACATTTATTAAACATATTACAATATATAATTATTGACATGTGGCCACATACTTGTAAATACATTTGGACAAATACAATATTAAACAATCACATTCCTCAGCTGAGAGTGCACAAAGTTCTGCGGAAAGTATCTGACTACAGATGGACTTTCACGCAGTTCTCTGTGGGAGCTCTGATTACAGAGTAACTCCCCGAATCCTTCTGAGGCCCTTCCTTAAGTATCCAAACCAGGTGATGGCATGTCTCTGAAGACTGACCAATTTCGGTCAACGGTTAATTTTAGGGGCATTGTTGGCCTTGGTTCTCAAGTCCTCAGCCAATCAGATCACTTTAGGGGGTGGTCGTAATTCCCTTGTTCTGCCATGTGAGAGGCTCTCTCAGTTTGGTGGGTTTAGCCGAAGTTTCTATAGTTCTCTTAGGGAAAACTATACTGCCTTAAATCTGAGTGTATAACACTCGCCGTCTCATGCCTATTCAAACGAGACCAAACATGCGTGTATTTGTCCCTAACATCTATGTGTGGTGAGTTATCCTATTTCTAGTGGAAAAGGTGTCTGTGTCTGGGGACTGACAGCTGTTGTTGCTGTGGTTTGACTGTGGAACTCCGGCCACTCCAGGGGGTGAAAGGTCTTGCTTTTTCTGTATTGCTCCAGTTATTCTCAGGAGCCGGCAGGGCTTTGCCTTCCTTAAAAGGGATGGTTTGATGCGTGGAGTCCAATCTTGCCTGGGCCAGTGGATCCTTTTCTTGGAGCTCTGAGATGGACTGATGCAGGCTGATCAGAGTTGGGGCCTGCAGGACCTATAAGTTTTATGTCCTTACATCAATCTCTAGTTGTGATAGCAGTTGTTTCTGGCCACAACCGGGATTCGAACCCCGGTCTCCCGTGTGAAAGTTTCCCGGCCAAAACGGGAGACTTGACAGCCTGAGATGGCTGTCTCTGGCCACGCCCCCTACAGTCGGTCCGGCCCCTGGCTTTTCCAGCGTGTTCGCGAAAACGACTTCATTATTTATCTGATTGATTTATCGACAGACCATCATACTTTTTAGACGTTATAATAACAACACTCTATTGATCCCCCTCTTACTGTCCATGATACACAATGACGAGACACATGTTCACTAATGACGAGAACTATTCTATTTTTCATGCCGGGTCCTTCAAATCTTACATTTACAAATCTTGTTCTTGTTCTCTGCTCGTTCCCGTAGATATATATTATTATACGGAGATTTACGGAGTCTTCAAAGACGGTCCAGCTCAAGGATCACTGTTGCTGTGGTGTAGATCAGCTGATCTGTAGTAGTCTTCTACGTACATCTTCTAGTAGACCTTCTGAGGGTACTTCACGCATTCTTGGTCGGAGGGTCCAGGTTTCCAGCTTAGCTTATTTCTTATTTCTCAGGTCAGCTGCTCTTGTATTCAGCCTACTAATATATATGGGGCTTGGTACCCAATCTCGGAATGTGGGGATGATGATATCTCCCCCCTGACCTGTCGTCCTGGCTCCCCCTTGTCGTAGCAATCGTGTTGTACCTCATCAATCTCTAGTTGTGATAGCAGTTGTTTCTGGCCACAACCGGGATTCGAACCCCGGTCTCCCGTGTGAAAGGCGGCGATCTTACCACTACACTATCCAGCAACTATATAATACAATATATAAAAAATATAATATAAATATAATATAAATATATAAAATATATAAAATATATTTTTGGCCACAACCGGGATTCGAACCCCGGTCTCCCGTGTGAAAGGCGGCGATCTTACCACTACACTATCCAGCAACTATATAATATAAGGGAGATTTACGGGAAAATACTAATACGGGAGGACGGCGGGAAAGAGAAGTAAAATACGGTAGTTTCCCGGCCAAAACGGGAGACTTGACAGCCTGAGATGGCTGTCTCTGGCCACGCCCCCTACAGTCGGTCCGGCCCCTGGCTTTTCCAGCGTGTTCGCGAAAACGACTTCATTATTTATCTGATTGATTTATCGACAGACCATCATACTTTTTAGACGTTATAATAACAACACTCTATTGATCCCCCTCTTACTGTCCATGATACACAATGACGAGACACATGTTCACTAATGACGAGAACTATTCTATTTTTCATGCCGGGTCCTTCAAATCTTACATTTACAAATCTTGTTCTTGTTCTCTGCTCGTTCCCGTAGATATATATTATTATACGGAGATTTACGGAGTCTTCAAAGACGGTCCAGCTCAAGGATCACTGTTGCTGTGGTGTAGATCAGCTGATCTGTAGTAGTCTTCTACGTACATCTTCTAGTAGACCTTCTGAGGGTACTTCACGCATTCTTGGTCGGAGGGTCCAGGTTTCCAGCTTAGCTTATTTCTCAGGTCAGCTGCTCTTGTATTCAGCCTACTAATATATATGGGGCTTGGTACCCAATCTCGGAATGTGGGGATGATGATATCTCCCCCCTGACCTGTCGTCCTGGCTCCCCCTTGTCGTAGCAATCGTGTTGTACCTCATCAATCTCTAGTTGTGATAGCAGTTGTTTCTGGCCACAACCGGGATTCGAACCCCGGTCTCCCGTGTGAAAGGCGGCGATCTTACCACTACACTATCCAGCAACTATATAATATAAGGGAGATTTACGGGAAAATACTAATACGGGAGGACGGCGGGAAAGAGAAGTAAAATACGGTAGTTTCCCGGCCAAAACGGGAGACTTGACAGCCTGAGATGGCTGTCTCTGGCCACGCCCCCTACAGTCGGTCCGGCCCCTGGCTTTTCCAGCGTGTTCGCGAAAACGACTTCATTATTTATCTGATTGATTTATCGACAGACCATCATACTTTTTAGACGTTATAATAACAACACTCTATTGATCCCCCTCTTACTGTCCATGATACACAATGACGAGACACATGTTCACTAATGACGAGAACTATTCTATTTTTCATGCCGGGTCAATCAGATTGTCCGTCGCCTATCTGAGCCAATCAGATTGTCCGTCGCCTATCTGAGCCAATCAGATTGTCCGTCGCCTATCTGAGCCAATCAGATTGTCCGTCGCCAATCTGAGCCAATCAGATTGTCCGTCGCCAATCTGAGCCAATCAGATTGTCCGTCGCCTATCTGAGCCAATCAGATTGTCCGTCGCCTATCTGAGCCAATCAGATTGTCCGTCGCCTATCTGAGCCAATCAGATTGTCCGTCGCCAATCTGAGCCAATCAGATTGTCCGTCGCCTATCTGAGCCAATCAGATTGTCCGTCGCCTATCTGAGCCAATCAGATTGTCCGTCGCCTATCTGAGCCAATCAGATTGTCCGTCGCCTATCTGAGCCAATCAGACTGTCCGTCGCCTATCTGAAACAATCAGATTGTCCGTCGCCTATCTGAGCCAATCAGATTGTCCGTCGCCTATCTGAGCCAATCAGATTGTCCGTCGCCTATCTGAAACAATCAGATTGTCCGTCGCCTATCTGAACCAATCAGATTGTCCGTCGCCTATCTGAACCAATCAGATTGTCCGTCGCCTATCTGAACCAATCAGATTGTCCGTCGCCTATCTGAACCAATCAGATTGTCCGTCGCCTATCTGAACCAATCAGATTGTCCGTCGCCTATCTGAGCCAATCAGATTGTCCGTCGCCTATCTGAGCCAATCAGATTGTCCGTCGCCTATCTGAGCCAATCAGATTGTCCGTCGCCTATCTGAACCAATCAGATTGTCCGTCGCCTATCTGAACCAATCAGATTGTCCGTCGCCTATCTGAACCAATCTGATTGTTTTTCTTACACAAAAAATTATTCCGTTTTCAAAACACTTTTGTGCAAGAAATGCTCCCATGAGCCTGTGTTTAGTGCCTACAGAGGTCTTCTTTTTGCCACTGGTACAGGAGAGTACGGGTCCCACCTTGCCACAGCCAGGCACCTCCACGCTATCGACGGGCCGCGGAATCTCGATGGAGCGCACGTTGCCGTACTTGCAACACTCCTCCCGGATGTCCTCCAGGATCTCCTCGTAGTCCTCGTCGTCCACCAGCTCCTCGGGCATGACCATGTTGAGGAGGCACAGCACCTCCGTGGGCATGCCGGAGCTCTGCAGCCGCTGCAGCCCTGGAACCTGCAGCGTCACCGGCGTCTCGATGATGGCCGTCTGTCCCGGGGGGCGACAAGAGTGTCAGATACCCCCTGATCGTCCAATCGTCTCGAGTAACAGCGAGAAATTTACATGGACCCAAATAAACCCAAGAAATAGGGGCATTAAGCTTCCTGGGAGGCACCCAGGAACCAAGTTGGGTTTAGGACATCAGAAAGGCGGCAGCCGAGGGCAAATACTCACAGCGTTGGCATTCTTAGCCCCCACGCTTGCCCGCTGGACGATGAGCTTCTTGTCTCCGAGCTGCATGCCATTGAGTCCAGCCACGGCCTGCGGGATGCATCCCACACAAGCGTCAGCAATTCCATCCGGAAGCCCCGAGTCACCCCAGACCTTCCAGCTGCTGCCCCACCTCACGCACCTGGTCAGTGGCACTGATGTCCACGTATTCACAGAAAGCATAACCCTTAGACAGTGACGTGGCACTGTCCTTCACAAGGTTGAAGGCCTTAAGAGGTCCGAACGACGTCAAGAGTTCCTTCACCTGGGCAAGAGGAGGAGACGCGGGGGGGCGATTAGCCCGACAGTCCAGGCACGGCGCCTCGCTAGAAATGCTAATCTTAACTGTGGGAGAAGCAGCATGTTAAACTTTGCAAAACGACATGAGGAAACAGTGAAGACATCAGGAAAATGGCTTTATGACAAGTGGCTCGACATTACGGTGCAACACTAGAGCTCAAAGCCCCCTGTGCCCTTTCTGCATGACTTACAAAAGTAACTATTTTGATTCTTGTCAATGAATGATAACACAGATTCCCCCCCCCCCCCCATCCTACAGCATATACAACACAACTGAATTCCTAATCAAGTTCTCTGATAATTCCAACTACGAATTTTGAAATATGGACCGAGTTGCATCTGATTTTAAGGGCCACAATAATTAAGCTAGATGGTATATAAAAAAAAAACTAAATAAAAACAGCTAATTATATGTTAAGTGTTCCATGTATACAATGTGGAGGGGGGGGGGCGACTCGGCAGAACACAAACCCAGCCGAATCACTGACTTCCTGTTCTTAAAACCAAGAACCACATTGGTGCAGTTAATTAGAGGGACAAAGCCTACAGGAGATAAACTCACAGGTAAAGCTAAGAGCCGCCACAGGGTCCTGCTAAAGGGGCCACGGCTTGAAGCCAAACAGGACGAAATAGCTCTGCTAACATCATTCCTCACTTATTCTACAGGAATCTACTGTAAAGCCGCATTAACCACTGACTTCAGAAAGGAGTCACCTGGGACACTGGCAGCCACAAGAGGGCGCTACCTCCTACCTTCTCTTAGGGGCAAAAAAAAAAAAAAATCAAATTTATACCCTGTGATCAGCATAATAAGTCTCTCCCCAGCCTTCAACCCCCAAAAAAAGGACCCCATATGCTTAAGAGCACTCCAGGACAGAGCCCCCCCACAGGGGCAGGCCGTCGACAGGGAGGATATCCGTGCGAGGGACGGAATGTCTTACTTGCCTTGTGTTACATGTTGGCATGGCAGCAGTAGGTCAGTACTACTGAACAAATTATGAGCGAAGACTTAACGATCTTACAGGCCCCTAGCTGGGGACAAAGTGGGGAACAAAAATGAAAGAGCTGTAAGTATCAAAGCGGTAGCAGGGACTGCAAAAAAAATGTAAACACCAGGATACAAGCAGCGGTTTCCATTTCACCTGTCTATGGCACATTTACTGGCTTTGACGTGAAATACATTAACAGTTCTGCTGGATTCAAACTCTCTCCCCCCAGTGCTGCTTTGGTACAGCCTTCCTCTTGACTTGGATTACATGTGACTCACACTGGATAAGAAAGATTACGATGACAATCCGAAAAGGAGGAAAAAAATCAAAGAAAAACAAACTGACTGCACTTCTCACTTACCTTTCACTGAAACCGCGATCACTATCTTGTGGGCTGAGTCTTGCCATTTTTAACAGTTTAGGCTAAAGTGAGTGGGACACCGGAGCTCAAAATGTTACAATGCAGGGGTGGACGCAAAACGTTTTGCGATTAACTTTTGCAAAATAAATAGGTAAACTATTAAATGCCTGTATGGATTATGTCTATAATGGGCCGATTTCAGTGGGGTGGCGATATAGGAAGAAAAAAAAAAAATCATAAAAGATGCTAATGAGAAGTAGAAAATGTCTAAAATGTGACCCTTTCAACACTTTCAGAGTAAGACGACCTCATCTGTGCATGTTGTTATGGTAATATTATCCATCACTGACGTCATAACAGAATAGGGCATGGGGCACGATGTGAAAACTCCAGTGAAGCTGATAATCGTTCACCGGGAAAAAGGTCCGAAGTATTTTCTGCCTTTCGAGCGACACAGCAATGTAGGGAACGATTCTTCCGCAGCTCCCCATCGCTGTTAACGGGATGTGAAGTCATCGTTCTCAGTGTGCGGACATGGACGTGAGACACGGCACGTCTGCGAATACTGAAGCGTTTGGGGACTTGGTCGATCTCCCCCACATTTCAAGCACAGTCTATGGTAGTGTTTCCCAGCCCAGTCCTCGGGGGTACCCCCCCGGTCAGTCCACGTTTTTGCTTCCTCTCAGCACACCTGTACCAGGTATTCGGTGTTCCTGATTGGCTGGGAGCTAGGAGGGAGCGAAAATGTGGACAGTCGGCGGTTCCCCGAGGACTGGGATTGGGCAAACACAGGTGTACGGCAATGTGGAGGTATTCGTCAGTTAGGTGACGCGCAGATGACTCGATTTTAAATTTTCATGCAGCAAAACGACGCGGCTGATTCATCCGACTAACACTCAGCAATTAACCCGATATACAAATATTCCAGGGTACCCAGCAACAGGCAGCACAGGGACTGGCTACGTGACTGGTTTGGCAAGCCGCCAGCTGTAAGGCACGTTTCCCAAAGCCTTTGTTGCTAATAAGGTTATTTGCTAACAACATTAGATAACAACTGAATGGTTCCAACTATGCAAGTCGATAACATGAGGTTTTGGGAAACGTACCTTTTACATTAGCGGGGTCTCAATATCTTCATAATTTACAGCTGGATAAACAATGAGCGTAATGTAACTGTCAACTCATTACCTACATGTCTAATAAATGTTTAATAAATCCCATGAATATCTTTAAAAAAAAAAAAAAAAAAACCTCAAATGTGCGGCTATTTTCAGCAGCTAGCTTTAAACATGATGCTGACATTTGACCCCCCAGTATCTTGTAATGAATTTTAAGCGGTGAGGTAACTTTGACAGGCTTTCTTTTCCTACTAATCAGTTACACAGAGACGAGTGTTTATTTTATGTATGTATGTGCGTGCGCGTGCGTGCGTGCGTGCGTGTGCGTGTGTGTGCATGCCTGCTTGAGTTCCACGTGCAGCAGTGGGACAGAAACACAGGAGGGTTGTGGGTCGGCTCCCCGGCGACAGAGACTGAGGGCGGGGTACCTGATCGTCACTGAGATAGTTGGGCAGGCCTCCGACAAAGAGCTTGTGTGGCGAGTCTGGAACCACGGTGGAGACGACCCCTGCAGACAGAGCGGCACGGCGCCCAAAGCCGGCCGATCACAGCAAACCGTCAACATGCCGGATAATGACCACGAGCAAACGGCGCGAGTGAAATAAGCCAACTTCAAATCAGTATGACGTCGTTATCTCCTATATAATATCAGATAAATGTAACTCCAGCAAAAAAATACCTAAATACTGGGGCAGTTTGACGACTGTTTTTTGTCTCTCCCATCTTGCTCTCCATGGGAGATGCTGACACATGCAGCACCAGTCAAAAGTATGGACACACCTGCTCTTAATGCATTTGTCTCTATTTTAGCTGTTATTCACCTTATAGTAAAAGGCCTTTGGGCATGGAAGTTATGCATATGAAGTACTGCAAAGACAAAATTTTTGTCTCTTCAAAATAGGAGCCATTGGCTTCGATGACAGCATTGCGGACTCAACCAGCTAACATATGTACCCACCTGGACCGTTTCTCCAACAGTCCTCGAGTTTCCACAAGTTCTGCGCGCAAGCTGGCTACCTTACTCTTACTCTCATCCAACTGATCCCAAACCAGCTCTATAGAGTTTAGGTTGGGGGGCTGTGGGGACCATCTCTTTCCTAGTTCACAAGGTAATAAGCTACTTGCATAACCTTCAAGGTGGGCTTTGGGTCATTATCTTGCTGAAAAACAAGTCATTTTCAGTAGGTGTGTCCAGAATTTTTAACTAGAATAGGAGCCAGCAACCCTAGAACAATTTGGGGGTTAGGGTCCTTGCTCAAGGGCCCAGTGGTGAAATCACTCTGCCAACCCTGCCAACCAGCAACCTTCTTTTCATGGGCAAACATCACAGAGCCACACAACACCCCTATGTTAACAGTAAGAAGTGAGTGACTGAGCTGTGTGTGTGTGTGTGTGGCTCAGCTGGTTAGGATGCCAGCGTTATCATCAGAAGATCACTGGTTCACATCACTGGTGATCACACCACTGGGCCGGCGAGTTTGCTCTAGGGACAGGCTGACCCTGATTTCTCAAAAAAAAAAAAAAAAAAAAACATTCTTCACTTTGGATAAAACTGTCTGCTAAATATTTACAACATTAAGTAAATAAAAGTGAAAGTCTCCCTCTTTATATGACAAGACATCCGCAGCTTGCGAAGGACAGTCAGTCCGTAACGAGTACAAAAAACTGGCCTTGCCGATCGGCTCTTCAAAGGTAAATAAAGATTAAGGTTATGACGGCGACAAGCAAAACGGACCTGGTACGTGGAAGGCGGGCTGCTCTGAGATGCCAGGCAGGGGGCGATAGTCGTGGGGCCGCCTGATTTTTAACGACTGACCCTGGAAAATGATGCCGTCGAAGGCCATTGCCTGCGTGGTCTCATCCACGGACCGAAACTAGGGCAGAACGAAGAACGTCGTTAATCAGGGAAGGCTGCGGTCTCCGCCTGGACACAGCAGCCATTAGGCAGGAAAGACTCTTACTTCAAGGAAGGCAAAGTTCTTGTCCTGGTTTATCTGAACAGCGAGGACGGGATTGGTGGGACCTTGACATAAGCCAGCCAATCGCATCTGGGTATTGAAGAAATCCGCCATGGCCTCCTAAAAAGACAGGCAGACACACTGAATGAAGACAGGCAGACGTCTGAAGACATCAAAACAGGCAAACGAGAAAAAAAATGACTGACAAGTCTAGTACATTTATCTATTTATTTTGCGGACACTTTCATCCAAAGCAACATACATTTCATTGAAGAAGCAGGACCAGACAGTTCCTAGAGCAAATAGTGCTTAAGGGCTGCGCTCGGGGGCCCAATGGTGAAATCACTCTGCTGCCCAAGGGATTTGAACCAACAACCTTCTTGTGACCGGCTCAGTGTCCTAACTCACTGAGCTACACATGACACCAGTATGCATGACAGAAGGCAACGCGGGACTTTGCCTGGACTCACCTCCGTCAGGCCGAAGGGGATGTTGCCGACATAAAGCCGCCTGGCCTGCCGGGTCATCTGGCTGCCGACCATCGGCACCTGGGTGGGCGTCACTGCCACGCCGCTGGTGGTGGATGTTGCCAGTAAAGCTATCGTGGGGATCTGCCCTGCAGCTGTGGGGAGGAGAAAGGGCTTCAAGACCCCAACCAGGGACGGCCAGAACATCCGGATCGTCGCCTTCATTTGCTTCTAACCCCTAGGTTTAAGCTCTCTTCACACTGTCTGAAATCATCCCAAGTGTTATTCCCTCTTTGACCAGCAGGGGGGAGGAGGGCACTCCAGAATAAATGCTTTCATTGCAACCAATATACCATAACCTTGCAATACTGAACTAGCACACATGGAAGCGTCGCATCCAAACCTTGCATTGCCTTGTACTGCATGGGGGTGATGTGCTCGAATCCCGGAGGGGGAACATCCCAGTACTTGTATGTCCTTTTCTTACGGCTTCTCCGAGGAGAGTAGCTGCCCAAACACAAAACAGAAGGTTGTTTTCCCCAAACAATACAGTGTAAACACTCAGAATCTGGCAAAAACAAACAGATGGCAGAATGTTTACATTTAACTTTGGATCGCAGGCAGTTTAAGGTCATGAGGGTGTGACCATGCGCCACTTTTTAGGCTGGCTTTGAGGTCCCATCGCTATGGCGGGGGCTACTTATAAACGCCAGTTAAAATTTAATATGGGTACAGTCCCCCTTCCCACCACGAAGAAACCAATTGGTTGATTGTGAAAGAAACTTGTTAAGAGGCCTCAAACCATGCTAGATATCAGCTTCAGTGCCTGTAACCGGGACCGTGAGGGGGGGTACCTGTGCTTCTTGTGCTCGCGTGAGCTGCTCCGTCGGTCACGACCCTTGCGGTCGCGGCTGCTGCTGCGCTTCTCGTGACTCCGCCCCCTGGAGTCCTTGCTCCAGCGGCGGTGCTTCTCGCCACGGCTCAGAGACCGGCTGCGGCTACGCTTCTTGTGTCGCTCCTTCTCCCGCTCTGGGGGACGACACCGTGGTACCAGTGAGACGGTGGGCGGAGCGACATGACTGCCCCCCTACCATCCATTTCGATAAATCCAAGATGTGTAACTCAGAGGGATTATGAATGTGTGTCCGGATGGTTGTGGGTTTGAAGCCCATGAGTCACAGAGTAATCATATTACCAACTTCCCTGGGGTGCTGGATGCTGACTGACCCAGCGCTATGCCTTAAAAGTCACTTACGGAGACCAAGATGTGGTACGGGGTCTAACTCCCCAGTTTCCTCACCAGAATGAAGCACCTCCATTCAATTCACATATTCAATCACACCCTCCTGAAACAAACACACCCATCTCTCAATGGCTAATAATTTCAAGGGCACAAGGACATCCCCTTGAATGTCAGTCTGTTGTGAAACAATAAAAACATAACCAGACTAATTAATGATATAGGAGCACAGTGGTGAGTACAGTTGCCTCACGCCTCCGAGTCTGGAGGCCTGAATTTTGCCTCTGCTCTCTGTATGGGGAATTTGCCTGGAATAGGCTCCAGGGGAGCCTGACTAAGATAACTGGTTGGACGATGGATGGGTAATTAATATCGTTTCAATCTGACAGACAGCACTTTATTAAACTAGCAATAAAATATCACCTTTCTATCCCAGCAGGTCCTTCATATAGAAGCTTAAATAAATCCCTGAAGGTGCAGTTTTCAGTGAAGCATTTAAACGCAGGTGCTGCTCGAGGAATCAGCTTCATGCATCAGTTATAACAGCGTTACGGTAATGCACCGCTGCAAAAGTACAGACACGGAGCGGCCAATGCATCTTACGTAAATCGGTAATAACCAATTACCGCAATCGCAGGCATAGTCAGAGCGCAGATATGAATGACTGGAACTGCTAGTTTATCAAACACGGCGGCACTTAGTGCTCGTCTAGCCGAATCAGGTCGTTTCGAATGACATTTTAGTGATTTAGTGATAAGGAGCTGATATGACAAGATTGCCATTTGATAGGTACATAAATCAATCCTACTTTCGACTCCGTTGTAACGCATGTTGTATATTTCAGTTGCGTTAGTATGGCTTAAGTTTATTCAGTTTACTGGATTCTCTGCACTTTAATGAAGTTATATGTGTATTGTTATATAACTGTACATCATTGTTAGTTACTGCTATCCGCTGTAAAGGTAGATACAGGTGCAAGACTTTGCAATAACGACCTAAAAGCAGTTGTTATGATTCCAGGGAACGCGGCTGATTTTTAGAGTCTATACATCATGAAGAAACGGCGATCGTGTGAGAAAGACTTATTCTGTACGGATGACAGGGCCAGCATTTCGGACCCAAGGGAAAGGCTATTGTGCATCGGAAAGAGACAAAATCATATCATTATATAGAAAACTCGTCGTAGTATTTAAAAACCAAGTAACTAACACTGTTATTAAGTGCGGACTTTAAATCAAGTGGTCGCGGTCGTTTTTATTTGCATAAAACTTTAAACGTGATCTTGAAAATATAACGCTTGCAACAAACATCCATGCATAGTGTGTTACTGCGAATGAAAATACGCGGGTCGCAATTTATGATCCAAGTGTATAATGGTAAATAATTAAATAAATAAAACCGCAGGCTTTCACATCGAGTGCACCCCAATAACGTTTCATTGAAATGTCCATGTTATGTACGCCGGGCACTGATGGATGCAGGCCTAGCGATCTCTATAACAATGCCAAGCAAAGAATGTCACTGATTTACCAAAGCGGTCAGTTTTCGGGGATCCTGCGGCAGCTGGGAGAAGAAGAATCGGGCAGGTTTCAGAATCGGCGAGCGCTCGGATAAAAGGCACCGATTTCCCAGCCGCGCTTTTCTTTTCGGAACCAGCAGAAGTGCCCTCCGCACCATCCTCGGCGCTAGGACACGCCGGCCACTTTATTACCCTAAAACAGGGAGCATACACCGATCTTCAAAGCCAAACTTACCTTGCCGATTTTCGCTTAACTGCTTCTCAAACTCATCGAAATTGGACATTTTTCAGTCCGTACTAAAGACGTATTGCAAAATAAGCAGAGGTCCAACAGTAGGCCTTTGAATGGGCTACAGGCTGCATTGGGTTCTGCTGCTTTTTCTTCCGAGTCGCCTGCCCCTCCTCCCCCGAAGTCATCGGCTCTTCCTCGGTTGTATCACACACAGGTTCGGAAACATTCGATGCGCATTACCGTCCCCTCCTGCACTGGAGGGTTAAGGACAACGTGATTATATCGAACCAAAATTGAAATGTGCAAGTTGACTTTCCTAGTTATACGTCTTCATTTTTATTCTGGGTTTAACAACCATGAGTTTATGACGTATTTTACATGATTAGTTGGCGACTGGACCTTATTGTTTATATCTCTTATTAAGGATCCATCCATCCATACATCAATTATCAAAACCACACACTTACAATCCGAGTCTAGTTTCATATGCTGCGCTGCTGAGCGACCCGCAGAATATTATGCATGAGTACAAGTCACAAGCCCCGTTTCCACTAACACGGGGCCGGTTCTAGCTTGGTGCCTTTTGAGACCGAGGCAAAAAGATGCAGACTCTCCCCGTCGGGGAATCGAACCCCGGTCTCCCGCGTGACAGGCGGGGATACTCACCACTATACTAACGAGGAGATGTACGCGCACTACTTTTACATCTTCAAGATAAACAGCGGATGACTACTAACATTTGCGAGTAATCAATGACTGAGCTTCATGTCATGACCATGGTGCTCAAGAGAAGAAAAAATACATAATGTACGTCCACTGATACCAGAACAACCATATAGCTTTATACTAAGACGATGATTAAACGGAAAATTCCTTTACAAAACACTGCCACAAAATCATAGTTTCGCAATATTACATCGTGCAACGGGACACAGTGTAAGTACGTGAAGTCGGTAATTAAATCAAGAAAAAAAAGTGAGAGGAAAAGAATACTTTTCTATTATCATATTTTTCTAACTGGCCAAACTGAGTCATATTTTGATTATACACACTAACAGAAAAACAGTGCAAATCTCCGGTAGTCCGTTTCACTTGCGCTCCGCTATGGGGCAGTAACAAGCAGAGCTTAAGTGTGGAAGGAAAAAAAAAACACAGGACAGCATCAATCCCAACTTCACAAACGCCGGAGATCGAGATGCTGTAAGCATGACAATTAACATCTTTATCCAAGGGAACAGCTGCAAGACACAGATGCCGCGCCTAACAAAGGTAGGATCGATTCCGAAGTTCAGGCATTTACAGACGCGGACTCTTCTGGAGTTGATTTTTTTCGGGAGATACGCATCAACTTCAAAAGTATGAACCGCATTATATCTATATCTGTTATGACGTTGTAGCTATTGATACTGATGCATCACAAAAATAATTTAAATGTTTTTTCATTCTGACATATGTTCGTTCGGACGAGGATTTTATTATATGAGATAAGTTTTAAATGAAAACTTTTTTTAATCTATATGATTAATTCTCGAATCTAAGCCAGACTTCACATAAATCATTCATTCATAAATATAATGGAACATACAACATCCAGGTATCCATGAAATTTATGATCAGGCTATACGTTTGTGATAACAACAAAACAACACAACATGTATATTTACAATATATGGGCCTATTGTTTAATATTGCCTCCAAATTATAGCCAGACAATAACGCAATAGGCCGACATCAAACTATTTTCATGTAAAACAAAAGTGCTGGCAGTTTGCTTGTGCTTACAGACCCCGCCTTGAGCCCATCCAGAAAGATCCCAAAAATAACCGACAAGCAAAGGTTGTAACAATCTGAGCATGTTTAGTTTAATGTAATCAGGAGCCGAATTAATAACGCGAATAAATGATCAAACCGAAAGTCTGTAGTCGGGAATATCCGATAACGTCTTTGACGTGCAGTTAAGATAGTCAGAGGAAAAACCTTGTAGTTTACTTATATATATGCCTAAATATATGAGTGTGTCTCTCCGGTGATTTAATGATGAATATAACGATTACATATCAAATCACACATTAAGCAATTATTATATTACTAGGTTGAACGTTTTCACTATGTCTGTCGTCACCTTGATTTCACGATTTTGACTATTCTTCTTATCCCAGATTGAACAAGTCATTGTGGCGATGCAAGATCCCGACATGGGGATAAAGATGAAGAATCAAAGACTGTTAATCACAGTGATTCCACATGCGATGACAGGTGCACGATACATATTTTACTTTTTAAAAATAATTTTTCGTGCCGCCCGGGTTGTCTTACACCCGGCCGTGCAGTGTCCCGGGGGCCGGGTCCTAATGGTCATTTAAGCCCTTCACAGGAAAGCCCATACATCGGCGGTCTTCGGGAATCCTGTGCATTAAGACTGTCATCGATCTCCTTGCGCTCATATTTATTTATGTAATTTATTTATCGAGTTCAGCGTTTTTGATTTATGACGGCTTAATGCATTTCTCGACTCTAACTAGATGCCTTCCTCGCTATGCCTTCCCAGGAAATGATATCGTGGAGTGGCTAATTCAGAAGTACTCCATCATGGAAGAAGGTAGGGCCGAGAAGTATGTAGGGAAGCGTTACCTGGTGCTCTTATGTGAGGTTAATCGATTGTTTTTTTCCCTTCGTGACGACGATGGCGCCCCTGCTGGCGAAAGACGTCATCAGGTTTTTTTTTTTTTGTAATAAAATAACAGAAATAAACGAGTCTTTTGAATAATAAATACAAATGAAGTAATAGAATTTGTCATCCATACAACAGATTAGCCTAGCTGCATTTATGTGTAAGCATATGCAATTCACGTGTCTGACAGAAGCATGTTCTGTTCCATTGATATTGCTGAGCCTGTGAATTAATAAATGTCAGAATTGAGCTTGTCCATAACATAGACACCCCATTCGCCTGAAGCTTTTGGGATTTTCTTCCCCTGGCGTCAATTTATCTGCTGAATTATTTATCTTTCTGCTGAGAGGCTATTAGTACAAATAATCTGTAGGCCAGTCCCGAGTCGCGCCGCTACGCATGCTGAGCTGTACGGTTTGATAGTCCCGATGCAAACTTCGCTGATAGCCAGAGGCAGTCAGTCATGCCTGGAGAAATATCGCTATCCGTCTCCCTCATTATGCACTTCTGCAAGACGCTGTTGTCCTGAATTCCCGGGCGATGCAGATGAGGTTTTAAATAGCAAGGGAGCAGATTTCCCTGATTTACAGCCCAGATTGGAAAAGAAGTCGGAATGGAAAGGAGGGGACTTTTAGGCAGTAGATGGCAGATGCATTAACAGACTTGAATGGGCAAAAAACCTGTTGCCCCGGTAAGCAGTTACCCCTCCCTGTAAACACTAGGCTTCCCCCTAGCAGCGCTGTTGCTGCGCCGGTCTGAAACCCCCGGGAGCGCCTGACTGCCAATGGCCGCGGAGGCAGCCGGAAAGTGGAAAGTCCCAATTACTCGTAATTAATTATAGTTCCGATGAGGAATGCACCATCCCCGCGGCTTATTCTGTGCACCATGTCAACGTTTTTTCCAGTTACTTGCTATACCGTAAAATAAAATATAATATGCCTACTCAGTTTCTAGTTATCGTGTGTTCTACTGTATTCCACTGACAAAAATTTAGAGAATTACTATGCCTAAATCTGGGCTACGAGTAGTGGATTTGTTTGAGCTTTGAGTAGTTTACGTGGAAATGAGTGACCACTTTGTGTGTTTTCAGAGGCACTTCATGTGGGGAATCTGATCGTGAAGCACGGCTACATTTACCCCCTAAAGGACCCCAGGACGCTCGTCCTGCGGCCCGACGAGACGCCGTATCGCTTCCAGGTAACCTAAAACCACGGTTTCTTCAGATGGAGGGCAGCGCGAGAGGGTGGTGGCCATGTGGGGGGGCACGCATATCGAAACTATTCGTTGGAGAGACTGCGGAATTACCGTGTAGGACAGTATTTCTCAATCTGGTCCGGGCTCCAGAGCTGAGAGGGTGCAAAAACGTAGACTGTCTGGTAGGGAGCTGGGAGGGAGCAAAAACGTGGATCATCTGTGTGTCGCCGAGGACCGGATTGGGAAACACTGATGTATGAGAACCAATGCCAGTTAAAGTAGCAAAATGCCTTCCACCCGCCTTGTCCCTGACATGTTAAATCACAAAGCACCTTTGTCACGCTGCTTCTGAATAGTTTCAAATGACAGCATCTCCTTTTTGCTAGACTCCGTACTTCTGGAGCTCTCAGCAGTGGCCAGCCTCCGAGCTAGATTACGGTGATTACCAATTATTAATCATGTGCTCGCCTATTACATCATTACTTCCCTTTACTAGAATAATAGAAAAACACAGTTTCTTGCCATGTCTTTCTTTTGCTCTTCTAAAGCGATTTATTTGACTAAGAAGAATATCAGAAAGCAAGGGCAGCTGATAGACTATGAAAAGGTAAGAGAAAATTTTTATTTATGTACATTTCAATGCTATTCTTATTCGCTGGTCTGAAGCATTGCTTGATGAGATCATGTGATAGCTGAATGCTCATGGGAGTTTTACTTACACAAAATATTATGAGGGTAGAAGGAAAAATGATTGGTTCAGAGAGATAACCAATTAGATTGTACATGAGGTGGATCCGAGCAACTAGAGGAGGCAGGAGCAACCAATCAGATGTCTTGGTCCTGCCTCCTCTGCAATCTGATTGGTTATCTATCCGAACCAATCATTTTCCTTCTGCCCTCAGAACATTTTTGTGTAAGAAAACCTCCCACCAATTATGCACATAGTAGGATCGCACATAGACATCCACCAACTTGCCGCCATGTTGCGTCAGGGTCAACGCATTTTAGGTTCTCATCAGTAAGAGGGTTTGTGAATCCGACACTGCCAGCTGATATCCTGGGAGGGGTTCGGCCTGTGAGTCATAACGTGAACCCATGCAGCAACGCAGCCAGCCGTGCGACCTGGCAATGTCGCATTTAAACATCGTCTCCGCAGGACAGCTACAACATGTTGCACAAACGGATCAACCACACCTGGGACTTCGTGGTGATGCAGGCGAAGGAGCAGCTCAGGTAAACCCCACCCCAGCCCGGGAATACTGTCGCATCGAGCTATGAAATCAATTTCATAAATGCACACAAGGGGACAGATGAGAATGGATGAATAAATCTCGTATTAAGAGGATGATGATGTTACCTAAATTAAAAAGTAACATGGTGTGTGGTCATAATTTCCCTCCTATCTGTTAAATCAGACCTCAGCCTAAACACTAGAGTCGGAAATCCATTTCTAAGTGAAAAAGGAAACAGAAAAATGAAAACCCTACCTTGCAGTTCAGTGATTACCGCTATATGCTAATTACCCAGTATGCTTTCTGACTCTCCATCGACTGCTCTGCTCCTACCAGGGCAGCCAAACAGAGGCGCAAGGCGGACCGCATCATGCTGGAATGTCAGGAACAGGCCTACTGGCTCGTCAACAGACCGCCAGTAAGCACCTCCCCCGAAACCCCTGACTCCCTACATCTGCCCCGGCGAAAACCCAGTATGCTGTGATTAGAGTAAAGCACACACTGGGTAAACCTGAACTCAATGCACCTTGGCAGCTCGAATATCGCCTCAGGCTGGGGGCGATTCTAGGATTTTTTTGAGGTTGTGGGGCAGAGTGGTGGCTCTGGGCCTAGGGATCTGTGCAAGCAAGTGGAAGGTTGTTGGTTCAAATCCTGTGAATGCCCAGAGTGATTCTACTCCGTTGGGCCTTTCAGCAAGGGCCTTAACCTGCAATTGCTTTGTCCTGGGTATGACATTAATCTACATGCAGGCCTGTTAGGAGATCCTTCAACTTACAGGGGAAACTTGGCAGGATTGGCAGGAAGGCATAGGCAGGGTCCCATTCCCCCACAGAGAGCTGGGGGGTTGTGCAGTTCTCTCCCACGACAACGGGTTTGTTCAATGAAGGAAGGCAAAGGAAACATCTGTAAGGACATATGGAACATTTCCGGTATAATTTTCGATCTCCGTCATCTCCAGAGCATTGAGCTCAGCAAAATTCACGGGGGGGGGGGGGGGGGGGGAGTTTTATCTTCGTTAAGTAAGACACACAGAGTGTCTCCATGCATACTTTGTGGGGGAGGAATATATCACTTCAGGCCTGATAACCCACTACTGCTTCAGTGTGATCATGAAATATTTACTTAGCTGGGAAGAAGCCTATGTTCTGTGGGACGAGAGCTTTCAGAAGACAGACAGGACAGCAGGCTGCGGGAATGAGCAACTGCACCCTCGCTGAGTGTAATTTGGAGTTCATGAATAACACAGGAGAGTGGAGAATGAAAGTGTGGGACAGGAGCAGAGTGTGGTGTGTATCTGGCTTAATCCCGGCCGTCACTAGGGCCCCTTTCTGCTGGGTGCGCAGCATCTCTCAGGGCTAATAAGCATCAGCGTTTATGTGGGCCATTATCCCCATCCGGGGCGGCATCAGGAGGTGGGAATGGCAGCCACGCAGCTGCGGATCACATCCTAAATTCAGCTTATTTTGCAGATGTACCTTTTATTGAGACTAGAGCAGTTGGGGGTTTAGGGACTTCTCTCAGGGGTCCAGTGGTGATGTCACTCTGCTGACTGTGGGATTTAAACCGGCAACCTTCCAGTCATAGGCGGCGACTGCCAACCCGCTCAGCCACACACCACCTTCATTGATGAAACCCACCGTTTTGACGCCAATTAGACGGAAACACAGTTGAGCCAAAAACCACGCAGCGTAGGGCCCCCCAGTCAGGTGCTGCTCGTGTTTAAAAGGCAGGGACGCTCTGCACTCTGGTACGGCCAGGTGGACGGGGGAAGCTGGGGGGGGGGGGGGGATTAAAACCAGCAAATGACAAAATGGCCGCTTCCTGCCTCCTTTCTCTTTGCCCGAGAAACACGAGACGCATCGCTAAGACTGGTGATGCTTGGATCTGGGAGAGAGGAGTGCGAAGGGACTGGGAGACGGCCTGAAGCTAAAATGCAGACATGCTGTGTTTGCGTCTCCCCCCCCCACCACCCCCCCACTTGTTGGGCCTTTTAAACGAGCTGGAAGAGGATCCCACCTCCGGAATACCGGATCCATTATCTGACCTCTATTCCTGCGGCTCAGGCTTAATGCTGCATGTTAGCGGAGAGATAATGGATGTAATTGCAAATAGCAGCGTAATAATTTGCCAAATAGTCTCTCTGCTGTTAAGTCCTGAGCTGATCTGAAGCACTTTAATTGGGATTTAAGGAAACCATGTTAAATCAGATTGCATTCAGTATCGACATTTGGTTAGTTTATTCTGTAAAGCAGGGTACCCCAGTCCTGATCATGGATACTGTGTCACCGACTGGCCCTCCAGGACCGAATGGTCCTTTTGGAAAGCTGTCACACTGTCCCCTACTGGGCAGTGTCGCCATGGGCTGTACCCAGTGGCATCATGGGAAATGTGACCAGTAGTGCTAAGGGGTATTAATGCAGCTTTAGACCGGCGTCAGTCTGCTTGAGAGAAACGAGCTCACTCTTCATCTGAAGTTCAGCTAAGGATTTCTCACCCTCTGATTTTCTGCAGCCGGGAACATTCAGCGTTCAAGAACAAGGCCCTGAGCGAAGGAACCGGCACAACTCCCGAGTCCAGCTGGTCTGAGCTTTTTATTAAGCATATACATTTTTTCCGTAATGCCAGTACCTGCTGTTTATCGCCTCTGTCAGTCACAGGACCGGATCCGGGCAAACAAGAGAGCCGCTCGGGGCCTAGATAAGATCAAAGTCATGAAGAAAAAATATGTATATTAATATCTATATATATATGGCAGCTATAGGCAGAATAGGCTGTTGCCTTGGGCCCCCAAATTACCCAAGGAAGTGAAGTGATAATCAGTGTTTTTGGTGGGAGGGCATCCGAGGGAAGCTCGTGTGTGAGTGTGACAGCACTTCGTTGTGCTCATCTTTCTGTCTCACTTCTTCCTCACTTCCTGCTCTCGTTTTCCATGCTAACGTAAGTACGTCAGCAGTCCCACAATACATACTCGTAATAGTGCTATATTATTCATGGTTTCTAGACTGGATGTCTGCTTAGTAAAGCCAGGAGCTGAGTGTGAGCAGAATTCCTACTGTCTGATTCCTTGCATGTGATTCGCTCGTGGGAGTTTTACCCTCACAAAAATGTTCTGAGGGCAGAAGGAAAAATGATTGGTTCAGAGAGATAACCAATTAGATTGTAGAGGAGGTGGGTCTAAGGAACTAGAGGAGGCAGGAACAAGACATCTGATTGGTTGACCCCCCCCCCTCCTCTAGTTGCCTGTATCCACCACTTCTACAGTCTGATTGGTTATCTCTCTGAACCAATGAACCTTGTGCCCTCAGAACATTTTTGCGCAAGTAAAACTCCCATAAACATGTGGCTTATATCATGTTTAGAGACGGTTTTGTTTCTTCCTTCTTTACAGAACAGAACGCGGACTACTACAAAAGAGAGGTAAGCCTGAAAGAATTTAGAGTGAACCTATTTCAGCTGATGGGATGGTTGCCAAGAACAACCAAAGAGGGTGATTAAGTGGGCTCTTAAGAATGCTGTCATAAGAAAATTGCTTCGGAAGGATCTACATCTGTGTTGTCGTTTTCTTTTGTTGGCTCTCAGATATTGACAAATTCTGTTTAAAGGTACAACAGCATGGCTCTTATCAGGGATTGGATGTGTTTTTTCTGACTCTTATATTCCCCGTGTGATTTTTCATGGCTCCCGACACCAGATTGAACACATCAGGAAATCCCTGGGCCGCTCGAGGGTCAAGTCCTCCATCTGCCTGGAAAGGTTGGATAACAGCCTCCCCCACCTACCCCCCCCCAACACCTGTGATTCAGCCTCAGTCCCAGCATAGCTGGGGGACCACTGGTTCGACACCAGTCCACATTAGTCCCTAACTGGGGGATATCTCTGGGTATTCTGTATACTGTGCCTCTGATTGGTGGGGGGGGGGATCTATTTCATGTTAATTCTGACAAAAATGCTGGGGACTGCTCTTTGTGAAAATCTAACCTCGTTATTTCGTTCTTTCGTCCATCTGCCCATCCATCTTTCACCATAAATCTCAGAGTCACACATATCCTGGATTAATGATGCCTAACTAATATTGAAACCGGTTGACTATTAAACTGAATTGAACTGTATTTAACTGCAAATAATTACTTAATATTGATCAGAAGGTCGCCGGTTCAAGCCTGGCTTCAGCACACTTGTGGGTCCTTGAACAAGGCCCTTAACCCCCAGGTTCCTGGGAGCCTCTACGGGCAGCTGCCCTTTGCTACCAAGCTTTCTCTCACCTATGGAGAGCAAGATGGAGGAGATGAAAAGAGAATTTCCTTATAGGGTTCAATGACGTATAATCATTTCGTCACCATTTCGAGCTCCAGTTTGCTGGAATATGCCAGCATTGAACCTGAATATTTGATGACTTGCAAGGATTATAGAAAGTAGGACTAAAACTGGGAATGGCTGGTCTTCTGTGTTCAGCTTCCTTAAGTTCAGCGAGCAGTACCTGAACCATGACCCCATGATGCAAGGCTGCCCCCCCAGCAACCCCTGGATAACAGATGACACGGCACTCTGGACGCTGAATGCCGACATGTGAGTGTGCGTTACCGCGCCCCATCCTGCCTCTTCAGGGCCACACCCCCAGAGGTGACTGTCGTCTCTTCACTTCCACGCCTCCTGGTGCAGGGTGGAGACACCCACCAAGCTGCGGGTGGAACGATGGGGGTTCGGCTTCACGGAGCTCCTTAGGGACCCTCTGGGACGGTGCAAGTTCAGGGAGTACCTGGAGAAGGAGTTCAGTGGTGAGCAGCATGTAGACCCCCCCGCCCAAGTAGATCAGCTTCATGGAGGCATCGTCAGCAAGTAAGAATCATATTCATTATTTGATCACTGCGGGCCTATTTGGGCAGTGTGTGACTCAGCAGATTGGGATTCATTGCAGGAGGTCATCAGCTCAAATCCCAGAGTCAGCTGAGTGACCTCACTATTGGGCCGTCGATCAGTTACTCCAGGGACTGACTGACCCTGCCCTCTCAAAAAAAAAAAAAAATAGGATCTAGCATCTGCTAAATTAATAATCATGATCCCTCTATGAAAGGCAATTCTCCTCCATATTGGCATCGTGATGAGCGCCTCCTGCAGGTAGCTGATGCATGCGCTGTTTCATTCACAGTGGAGAACCTCTGTTTCTGGGAGGCCTGTGAGGACATCCGGCACGGCGAGAGCGCTACGATCCCGCAGAAGGTGGAAGAGGTCTACAAGTGAGTGCGACCTTGTGGCCCAGTGGGACAGTTTGCATCCCAGTTGAATTTAGAGCAGGCCCTGATGTGGCACTTGCTTACTCCCAGTGGGACTGCAAAGCTCAGGCTCATCACTTCCTTCCCCCCAGGCAGTTCCTGGCCCCGGGAGCCAGCAAGTGGGTAAACGTGGACAGCAAGACCATGGAGAAGACCCTGCAGGGCATGAAAAGCCCACATCGTTTTGTCCTGGATGACGCCCAGATGCACATCTATTTCCTGATGAAGAAGGTAGGAGCATTAACTGTGCACAGCCATGAAAGTGGATGACAGCTTCATTAAAACGGGCTCTCGGCCTCTCCTCTCACCCTCAGGACTCCTACGCCCGCTATTTAAAGTCCGATCTCTACAAAAACATGCTGGCTAGAGCCATAGAACCACAAGAGACCAAAAAAAGGTAAAACTATTATCTTCTATAAAAGGGGTCTTTCTGTAATATATTCCATGTATTTTATATAAGGGGATAAGACTCATATTGGTGTGGGATACACACAGGTTCTGTTTCTGGGGTTGTTAACGATTAATTCCAGGGATTTTTGGGCTTAGTGTGAACTGCTGGCTTCAGCTTAGCTTCGTCACTAAGACTACACAGAGTTCTGTAATGTTAATTGCTTTTGCGTCCCCTGTGATGCTCTCCAGTTTCTGTTTGTAATTCCACGGTAGTCAAGGATTTTCCAACATGGCTGACTTAGAAAAGGCAGTGCCACAAGTGTTAGCGGAACGCTAACATGTTCTCCTTCCCATCATGCCCCAGTGTCTTTCCCTTTGTGAGACGCCAGCGGCACTCCAGCCGTAACCCTGCCCTTTTCGCCCAGGCCTTAGAGGACAACGGCAAGACCAAGTCCCTGGGGTCACCAGCAAGTCCCACAGCAGCCTGCTCTTCCTAACACTGCCTCCTGGGGGGGGGATGCACTCTGAGCTCACTGCTGCCCCACAGAGGCTGTTTGGGGGCGGTGCTCTGCTGCTCTATTTGACGCAGTCTTCCAGGATTTTTAACTTCGGATGTATTTTTATTATAGTGTCATGTTAAATAAGAACAGACTAAATTATGGTTTAGATCAGAAGTGAGAAAAGTCCTGTGTCTCTATATATAGGAAAAGTTTATTTCATTAGTAACAGACAAACCATAGTTGAGCCAAATATTGCCTTATTACTAAGTAATAAACATCTGCATACAACTTTCACTGAAACAATGGTTGTAATAGATAAATAGCCATTTAAAACTTGGCATTTAGCTCAGTGCTTATAATGTGGATTGTGTCCCATATTCCAGATCAAAACTGTGCAGTTTCGAACCTGCATCATGTCTGCTTCAGATTCCAGCAGCTTCTCTCATCCTTTGTTCATTTACTTCTTCAGCATTTCTCAATAAATTAAGCAAGTTTTTAATTCACCTTTAGTGGAATTCTGTCACTTAAATACCAAAATAGAATAACACAGGTGTCGTACTTTTCAACCATTTTTCTTTTGGCTTATAAACGGCATGTGCTACTCTGAGATCACTGACCTGCTGGAGATGTGGTTCGGAACCGCAGGTGACCTCGAGTTCTTTTTTTTTTCCTCCGTGGAGGGAATCAAACAACAAAAGAGATTAGCCAGAGATCCACCCTGCACGGACTTGCTGGTATGATGGGAACGGGACCTAGATTTACTGGAAGCACAAAGAGAGCAAACTAAATTCTGCCCAACAGACAGGCGGAACAAATCGCTACAAAAGGTTTCAGTCACCTGTCTCCCCTGCCAGGACAGCACCTCCCTCCCACAGCGCACCAACAATACATTATACTATTATACCGTGTCTTGGAAAAGTATTGGAATCCTACTTAGTGTTTTAAAAAGCAGCACATTTCTAAATTATCTATATCCCAGTCCCTGAAAGCTATAACTAAAGATTACTGAGGGTAAGATGAATCTCTGCTGCATCTCATAAGTTCATTAAAAATCGAAACTTCCTTTCTTTCAGAACTGAATTTTCTGCCATGTTGGTCTTTAAAATTGTCCATTCGGCTCCAACAAGCTTTCGAACTCCAGTTTGAATGAAATATTGGGCTGCGAATGTGAAGTAGACAGGGTCATGGTGAGGAATGCGTCAGGAATATGGGGCGTGTCTGGAAGTCTGTGTCCATCACCAAAGCCTGTGATATTCATTATTGGCGGTTTGTTTATTGGCTGCTAAGGCTCACAATGGAAGCTCAATACTAAGTGTTTTGAATTACTGAAGTTTGCATGTTGACGGAGCCGGGATGGATGGATGGATGGATAGATAAATGTTTAATAATACATGCAGTACAAGTGTCAAACTAACTTTACCAGACAAGCCCATTAAAACGAGGCTCTCAGTTTCTCTTGAAATTCTTATGTAAAAAAAAAAAAAAATAATAATAATAAACTACTTTGCATGTTACTTTTTAATAGATTTCCTTTTTAAAAAATTAAATCTGACTACGCAAATCCTTCAACTCCTACACTACCCATCAAGGCAATCCTCAGGATTCCAGCAGCACAGAGTTAACTGATGTTCTGCGCGGTTCTTAAAAATGCATGAAACTCGCGAGATAAAAATAAAACAACCGCAACAGAGAATACTGAAATTCCGTCTTCATATTACTGAAACATACAGGATTAAGAGACAACATGAAGTTGGGAAAGGGATTGGTGGGGGGTGGGGGGTGGGATTAAAGGCACTGTCAGCATAACATCATAAAGACGGCACCGATGTCCATTTGCCATGGATTATGTTGTATTCTGCGACTAAAAAGGACCCATAATCTGATTAAGTTCACATCAGACTAATGAGTGAATCTTCTCTGACAGCATTACTGACGCATAGCCCGCCATCCAGAGCTGCATTAGTGCGTTATGGGTTTCTAAGGCCCACCTTAACACAGCAGGGAAACACGTGCTGCTTAGTACGCTATTTCTCGGATCTGTAACATCGTAAGGTCACAGTACAACGTCGTGTCTTTCTGCAACTTTATAGCAGGGCTGAACAGCCAGGTGGCATTTTGGGCATTTTCAAGGTGAGCCGATGGGTAGGCGAGCCGGCAAAAATCTTGGGGAACCCCCCCCCCCCTTTCCCAGTCAGCAAAATTTATTGCACAGCAAAAGTTATGGAGACCCCAGCTCTGTAAAATTTACTGTGGGAGTCCAAGGAAACTTTAAAAACACAATATCTCAATCTCCGGAGTCCTTTAAACCTAAAAAATATACAAAGAAATCTATGCTGTGATTCTGCTAGAGAATTTGGGCCCCATGAATGCATATCATATTGGGCCACAAACCCACACCAATGCAGTTATGTTCCAAGTTTTTTACTGTCCTAATCTCCCCCCCTTAACTGCGCCCCAGACTTGATGTTCCACGTTACAATTTCAACCAAATGTTGTGTGTTAAAAAAAAAATTAAATTGTGCACCAAAATTTTTTAACATGAAAGCAAGCATTAATAAAACTTAATCAAATGTTGATTTTTTTTTTTTTATATATAGAATTTCTCATTGTTTTGCTGATATCTGGGAAAACTGGGTTCATGGATCGGGATGGAAAGGCATGTTCAACGCACATTTTTTTTTAAATATTGATTTCCAGCAACTAATAAGCAAATCGAGGGAAATCTGCAAGGTACAAATCTGCAAGGTACAACAGAACCGTTCATCTCATTTCTACCCCGTCAAATCGCGTCCCAGGCTTTCTGGACCTCCCACTGAAATGCATTCAGCGACATCCACCTAAACAATTGCATTACCCCGGCAACGGGACTGCAGTAATCTCATTTAGTCTGAGAATTTGTGTGTCAGAAGGTAGAAAATTAGGATACGGACACGTTGCTCAAAGAGTGCCACGGAGTCACCAGCAGTATCATCAAACACGCCATTTAATACAATAATTTTTTTATCATTGTTTGTATAAATACAAATGATTCTTATTAAACAGCATGACTGACTCGTGCAATACAAATAGGCATATGCATCAAAACCTTTATTAGATTTCAGAAATCACAGAAGAAAATCAAGCTTGGCAAAATAAAAATTATGCAAAATTATCCAGTATATTTCAGCCGTTTCTATAAATGTACGCTAAGGTGGTACTTGCCAACGCCGAAACAATTCTCTCATCCAGTCACAGTGCTCTTTAAAATGGAGATACTTTAATTTATTTAAGGTTGAGTTAAAACACGACATTTAATATTCAGAATAAAATCAAAATCTGATAAGGGATTCACATCGTTTACCGTTTAACTGGTATGTCCATTTTCGATAGGCTTGTTGGGTGGGTAAAAACCCTATTTAACTGATCAGGGTCACTTAGGCAAGTTCACCTTAATTAAAAACAAAATAACTAAACAGCACATAACTAGTCAAAGTGTAAACTCTGCTGTTGGCAAAAACTGTACGGCTGGACCCCCAAGGGCACCAGCGACTGTAGGGCCTTGCTTGGCCAGTAGGGGGCCCCCTTGCACGTGACATTGCAAGGATTTGTAAGTTGTAGGGCGCAGATGGGAAACGAGGTGGGGTAAGAAGCATTTAAAGTGCGGAGCCACATACAGCCATGGGGGTGGGTTTGGGTTTCTAGCACAGCCTGCAAAGACCAGAATAAGTTCCTTTCCTCAACACACTAGCGCCCCCTTGGCCAAACACGACCCATGGTCACCTTGCAAATCATTAAGCTGCCCTGAACCCCACTCTGCTTTCAGTAAGTGCCATTTAAAAACAATGATATACACACATTTTCAGGAGAGCACCTGTGAAGTCACCCCCCCACACACACACACACACACTACTGGCATTGTTTGGCACCCGACCCATGTAAACCTGACCCCGATTTGCATAATTTATTCAGGTATATATCAGAAACCAGGGTTTCTGCCACCTAGAGGCTGTACGGCGCAACAAGAGACAAATCGCCATCAAAAACACAGGACCTGGAGAATCACCCGGGGTGGGGGGGATACATACTGTCACATACTGGCGTGGGTGGGGGAGGACGCAGGCAGTGTGGCAGTCAGCCAATGGGCGAATTCACGAGAAAAAACACTGTATGTTAAAAACCGCTAGCATCCAGCATGAGAGAAAAAGGTCAAAGCGAGTCAGGGTTTTTCCGGGGGGGGGGGGGGGGGGGGCAGGGTTGGTCTTACCTACACTGGCATGGGAGGGGTGGGAGGCATTGGTTAATGGTACAATGTGCAAGACAATTATCTGGGAGAGGAAAATTAACTTCCCCTAAAGTAAAACTAAAGTCACAAGAAAACTGTGGTACCCTCTGTCAATAGACCACACTCAAAAAACTCTGAGTAAAAGAGGAACGTTATTGGCCTGGCTAATCTCTCTCTCTCTCTCTCTCTCTCTCTCTCTCTCACACACACAGCTTGAAATGCTTTTTACACATTTACACTAATGTATATCACAATGCTACCAAAGCTTTGCAAATGACCACAGAGCGGGACTGACACCCAAGTGTGTGTAGAACACACACACACACACACACACACACACACACACACACACACACACACACACACACACACACACACACACACACACACACACACACTCACTCTCTCTCTGAAGTGCTTTAAAAACATAACGGATAAATTATTTTATGTGCAAACTGGGAGGGGGCAACAAAAAGTCGCAAAACACACATGGAATCGATCCCCTCCCCCATCACAACCAACCCTCGGTGAACGAAACCAGAAAGTCAGTCATTGGCATCCCGGGTTCCGGACTTTGCTGAAATGCACGACCGGTGCGGGTTCTGGCGGGGGCTGACTGGGGGCAGGGGGGGTTGGCCTGGTGAGCAGCGCGGCAGTCGCCTTCCACGCATCACGTCTGTGCCAGCTGCAGCTCCTCCAGGCCGTCTTTGCCCAGGTGGTAACGGGCCAGGTCCTTCCGCGTCACCAGTCCCACCACCTGGGCACCGGGAACATGATTGGTACGTAGAACAGGGCATAGATAGCTGGTTATGTTATGAGGGAGGGGTGGGAGTAGCACAGGAAACCAGGGTGATAACCTTGATCTAGATGGATGCCCAACGGCCACTGGCTGAAAACCGATGCAGTAATTTTCGAATTTTACAATGAGAATGGAGATATGTGCTGGAGATGACGAAGGCCTGAGGACCTCGCAAGGCAGACGCACCTGGTTGTCACTGTCCACCACAATTAGGTGCCGCAGACCAAGGGCCCTGAACAGCTTGAAGACACGAGGAAGCGACGTCTCCTGAAAAAGAGGCAGAAGAACACAGTCGCAGAACATGACTGTTTAGTCAAATGTGTCTCTGGTTCTCAAGGACCAAGACCAAGGCTGAGACTGAGACTAGTACCTGCGTGACAGTGTAGGGGGTGGGATTCATGAACTCCGTCAGGTCCATCATGCACTCCCTCTCGTCTTGGGACACATGGATGGACTGGATCGGAGGGAAGCGAGGGTAGGCATCCCGGAAGTCCTTCAGCTGCAGTTTGCGCAGATTGAGACGAGAACGAGCCCGTTCCACAAACACCTGGTTGAAAAGAGTACACCGGTCACAACGTGGATGAGCACACTTCTCATTGGCTTGCTGCACTGACATTCGCAACCGTGTACGCAGTAAACAGACCCCTCATTGGTCAATCGCACTGCCAGTCACATCCAGGTATTCAATAATCAAACCCCTCATTGGTCAGCTGCACTGTCATTCACAGGCATGCATATACACCAAGCACCCTGATAGGTGTTAGTGTGGACAGACATGCTCCTTATTCAGCTGACCTCTGCAGGAACCTTAGGTCACACTCACCTTGTGTTTCAGGAGCACGATAAGCTGGGAACGCAGGATTAAGCCACAGATTTTCCCTGGCTAAGAGCACAAAATTCAGATTAGCAAAGCCCCAAAGTACATCATGTGACAAATCTCCAGGAAAACAAAATCACCCCTAGTGGGAGGGACATACCTCACAGCCATCACTCAACCCGGAGACTACAGGGAACCCGTTGTGATTGGTCGAGGTGTTGCTGAGCACATCCACAATAGTGCCCACTTTCTCCACCAGGTTGAAGCAGGTTACTGGAGAGCTCATAACCTCCCTGAATGGACAGACACACCAAACCTGAATATACAGTGAGAATGAAGCACCAATGTCTTGCTAAAGGCGTGTACTGGGCTCATTGAAGCATTAGCAGGAAAAATCCTGTAGGGGGCAATATACCTGGCAGTCAGGGAGTGGGAGGTGGCTGGGGCATCCCAGTGCAGGAAGGGCACACTCTGCAGCTTGATGTGGATGTCGTATAGCCCCTGTGGGAAAATTCGAGTCACTCAGAAGAGCTTAGGATCACATCTGCACAACATTCACAAGCTGCCACCCCTTGAAGTTTTACTTCCTCTAAGCAGATTTGCTGGCACATTGAGGAACAGAGAAGCGAAACGAGCTGTCACAGCATGATGTGCCACCTTAAGTTAGACAGCTGTGCAAAAACAACGGAAGGGTTCTCAAAATCAGTCACTGGAAGGACAGATGAAAAAAAGATGGCGTCAGACTGGTGGCTAGCTGCACCACCCACACCAAAAGCAAACATGAGACCGGAGCAGTTAACGAAACACGACTGGCCCGATTCCAAGTTCTGCACGGTCTGAAAGGCGATGAGCTCATCACTCACTGACAGGCTCACACATAATGCCAAATGGACCAACCCGCTCCAACCCGAAACGTCAACACTGACCTCCACGAAATAATCGCCCACGATCTTCGCCGTCATCAGAACCAGCATTATGGGTAGGCCGTAGGTGACATTTCCGGTGGCTTCCACCATGATGACAGTCAGGCTGAGGGTCATCCTCACGATCCCACCTGGCAAAGACCTTCGTAAACAGACGCAAACCCGAAGCCTCATGTGCCTCCATGCACCTCTAGACGAGCTCTGAAAAGCAGGCTGACCGCGGACGGACACTCACCAAGCTGGGCGGCGGCTCCAATCAGAGCGTACTTCCCAGGGTCGGCCAAGGTCTGTCAAACGAAACGCCACAAATCATAAAACATGCTCATTCAAAAACTTCGAGGGGGCTTTACTTCCAACAAACATTATGTTAAACTACATCTATGCCGACATGACGCTGGGCGGCCCAGGAAATCGATACAGCACTAACCAATAGGGCACCTTCAAAGAGTCACGTGACTGCTTAAAGAGTAAATCTGATTGGACAACAAAGAGGAAATCAATCTAAAGCGGGTGTTGAAGGAGGCCCTCTGACTTCTAAAGACCCCGTTCAATTTCCTTAATATATCAAAACCTGCAGCGTTTCCATTAAAGTTCTGCACAAACAAGCAAATTTGTTGACAAAGTGAAATTGCATAAAGGGTGTTTCCATTAAGTAACATCATGGAAACAACACCTGCAATTTATGATTCCGTGCCTCAACATGGATTGAGCTTTTCATGAGATACGAGCTCTAGAACCAAGTCATCGTGTCCTACACAGCAACAAGTTCGCAAAATCGGCTTCCATTTCAGTTTTGCGAATCGCCACAAAAACCACTTCAATCAAACTGAAAGCGTTTGAGGGCTTGTCCTCCTGAAATATAATCGTACCCATTAACGGATTTTCAGTTTTGCTTCTTCAAAATGTGCAAAAAAATCAAGGTCAGTGGAAAACGTCGCCACTGTGAGGTTTCTCTCTGCTGAGGGAAGAGTTCTGCTATCGTGACGGCCCCTCCTCCGCCAGCGGACCACGCCGCCTCACCGGCTATACGGCGCTTCCCCAGGAACGGCGACCCGTCCTGATGTACCTGTATGGAATTGTGCGGCGTAATGGAGGCCAGCAAAATGCCAAAGAGCCGCCCCCAGGCGGCGCCGATGAGCAGCGAGGGGATGAAGACCCCGGCGGACACAGTCAGGCCGTATGTCCAGCAGGCCAGGAAGAAGTAGGTGATGGTGAAGATTCCCAGGGTCACGGGATTGTAGGAACCTGCCGGGGGGGGGGGGGGGGGTGGTGGTGGTGGAATTCATCACCTAAGTCAGTGTTTCCCACGTTTTTGCTAAAATGTTGATCATGTAGTTGATCCCCAAGAACGCTAATCTAGCGAAACCAGCTAGTTTTACTTGATTCACCCTTGTAATGAGGATACAGGTGTACAGAAATTATTTCATGATGAATGGCATTTTTCATATGATCATTTCCATTTTTCTACCTGGTGTAAAGTGCAATTTGGAGCCGATCAAGACCAAGCCATGTTACTTTGGTATGTCTTTCATCCACTAGAGGGCATGGATGAACACAGTTTAGTGCCGTTCGAACTTGCCTACGGTGGCATTCGTCAGGGCACTTGAGAAGCGCTCCTGTTCTCCCCAGGCAGGGTGACAGTCCCCCCATCCCAAATGAGGGAAGCCTTGAATAATTGAGGAGGATTGTGTGTATGGGTTTAGCTGTCTGTCTGGGAAAACAATCAGCCAGAAGCGGCCCGTAAACAAACCTACGACACGACAGAGGTGGCAGACGAGTCTGACTGTTCAAACAGCTGCCCCGGACCTAGCCAGCCTGTCACCAATATCAAACACAGGTGTTCATTCTAAAGATGGACAACGGACTGTAATTATAATCTCTTCCAGAAGAAGGGCACAACAGGGGCGACCAATCCGGCTTCAGGTCACGACCCATCCTGCCCTGAAACACGTGCTGGAAACTCCACGGACCTGCGGGGCTGTGGAACAGGCTGCGGACACTCCTCTCCGGGGTGTTGAAGACGATCGTGGCCATGGAATTGTACTCGCCATCAGCACAGAACAGCTGTGAGAGGGATAAGTGGAGGTTCAGGCCTGAGGACAGGATACACACCCTCTCAGCTGTTCAGCCAATGAAATCACAGAGAGCCCACCTCCAGCTGCCTTACCTGCAAGGGGTATTCCTCCAGCTGATCCTCCCCCAGGGGCTGGCAGTCGTTGGAGAAGTAGATCATAGTGAAGAACACAGTGGCCGTCACGGCAGCAACCAGTATGGCCTCGATCACCTGCAGGCAGGGCCGGTGGATATACCTGGGGATGGGGGGGGGGGGGGGGGGGGGGGGCATGGTGGCTCAGCTAATGATTTTGTTGTGGGACAACTTTCATTTGCATCAAACCAGTGTGGGGCAGTTTCAAGGTCAGCCCCACAGTCTCGGGATATATTTATTTAATTATTTAATTTCAAGTGTTAAGATGCCTAAGTTTCAGACAGGCGTGACACAGTAAAAACCAAACAGGCCTCACTTACGTGCACACACACAGGCAGAGGTACGCACACACACACACACACACAGGCACACATGCGCACAGAAGTACGCACACACACACACACACACAGGCACACACACGCACACAGGCACACGCACACAGGCACACCTGATCCTGAGGATGGTGAGCCAGTAGTTCAGGACGTTGAACAGTGCTCCCAGCAATCCACCTGCGGGGGGGAAAGAGACATGGGCCCGGCATGAGAAAACCAGAAACAGAACCAGTCCGTTAAGATGTAAAAGAGCAAGGTTTGGGTTTCCACAATAAGACGCTCCCTCTCTCTCTCTCTCTCTCACCGAAGGCTCCCATGACGATAAACAGAGGAATCTCATACAGGTAGTACTCCGTGCTCTGAGGGGGGGGGGGTAAAAAAAAAGAAAAAAAAATCAATACCCAGAATCCTCCAGTCAAACATGCAAATGACAACATCACACCCTACAGGACTACACACATGGGGGCACCTCTTGTTTGCCTCTTTTTTTTTTATTTAATTTTATTTATATATATATATATATATATATATATATATATATATATATATATATATATATATATATATATATATATATATATATATATATATATATAGAGTAATTTCTTCTATTTTCTAAAAAGTTACTGATATCTAGTTGGATGGCTAGATGAACACCGCTTCAGTTCCCAAACTTCTCCTCAGGGGCACCTCAGCCGTTCCATGATTTTGTTAAATTTCACCAACAGCTGAATTAAAAAAAATTAAATATACTGGCTTAAAAGGTCAGTGAGAGACTGACTAGCTGTATGAGGTGTGCTGGTGGCCAAGTCAAAAAAAACACATGGCTGCATTGGACGGTCGCTGCAAATACTAGGATGATTTTAGCAGAGGTTCTGAAATGGCGAAGTTGACACACTTTCACAGGCATAATATCATAGTTTTACACCAACACGAGGATAATCTAAATATCATTTTCTTTGCCTGCCTAAGACTTTTGCACAGTAGTGTATAATTTTTAAAAAAATGGTGAACGTGTTGTGATCCTACAGGAAGCATACAGTGGGCATCCGGGGCAAACTTTTCCCAAAAACTTCAGGCACCGAAGGCGGGAAAAATTCTGCTGCGTTTAAAAAAAATAAAATAAACAACCGTATCTGCATACCATGTAAACTGCTACAGGTGCCTCTCTTGTAACGAGAAACATCCACAACCATGGCTAACATGCCTACCTAAACCAGGAGGCCCAACTAAAACAGCGCGGTACTCATGTCCACCGAGGTGATGACTATATTTCCAGCCCAGGGGGCCTCCCAGGAAAGTCATGCGCTGCGGGGTGGGGGCTGTGTCCAAGTCCCCCAACAAACGTTTCATGGTTTCCTTTCCAACCCATGTGACCAGAAGGCAGGTAAAAATACATCACTGCTCATGTGACAGGGTACCGAGTCGAGCCCTTTCTGGAAATAACAGCTCATCCTTTTCTCTCTCACCCTTGTTTCCCCATAAAGTTCACAGATCAGCCCCTTCTTGAACGGCACGGACAGGAAAGACCAAAACATGTTCGGGAACAGTGTGAACTTGGTCTCATTCTGGATTTTGGTCAAAATTATACCGTCTTCTTTCGCCTTTCCCAAACGAGGTAATGATTATAAAATGCTCTCCACTCTAAGTTGTCCAGACATCCATAAACATCACATTTTCCCCACTGACTAACGGGAGGCAGGAAACCAATGTCAGAGGGTAACGGCCGACATCTCCCAAGAGCTACTTGACTTGCGGACAGCATACCATTGGCCAAGACAACCAGATCAATTACCGATGCCCAATATTTTGATTTTCAAGATTCCATCTACAGACTTTTAAAAAGGACAATCTACATCACAACACCGACAGAAATGGGAAACTTACATCGTTGTCAAAGCGTCCAAAGTTGATGAGACCTGGGTTACTAAAATCTCCCGGCTTGTTGTGGTAGATACTCATGAAGAAGTTCAAGGTGAAGGTCGAGATCATGGAAGCGAAGAACTGAAAGATACGGGTCACTGAATAGTTACATTTCACCAGAGCCCCGTGGCGGGGCAAGGAGATCAGGTATGCTAATCGGAAACGTCACTCACGATTCTCCAGGTCAACATCTGGTTCCAGAAGGAGGCTCCCTCCTCCAAGCTGAAAAGGACACCACCTGCAAAACCGGAAACCATCAGAAACTGCTGCATAACTGCATTACTCACAGATCAGCTCCACTAAACTGGAAATATTCAGCAAAGGTCATACAGGGGTCTTTATTGCAAGGATAAGACTCCACTGGTGTGACTCCATGCCTTTGTGGCATTTTTTTCCTGGATTATTCATCAACACAGAGCCACCTTGTACTTTCCATCCTGAAACCGAAAAATCAATGGCGGAGGCCGAAGAAGCCCAACGCTGACAGGACACTCTAATAACCTTTTTTTTACTCATCATAGCTTCCCTTCTTCCTTGAGGGTAACATTAGATTCTGGAGGCATGGAACTGATCTGAGATCAGAGCTTCGGGTGTGTATATGGGTGTGTCGAGACTAGATGGTCAGTATGGATAACTAAGGTGCACTAAAATTGGGTGAGCAGGCAAGGCATGTCACCCAGGTTGTGTGACAATTATTTTATATATATGCATATACATATTCCATCCACCATCCCTCCTTTATGGAGAACTGCGTTATTTTTATTGTCTATTGCAAAAAAAAAACAGAAAAACTATATATATATATATATATATATATATATATATATATACATATATATTCATGGGTGTATCGAGACTAGATGGTCATTCTGGATAACTAAAGTGCACTAAAATTGGGTGAGCAGGCAAGGCATGTCACCCAGGTTGTGTGACAATTATTTTATATAAATGTATATATATATATATATATATATATATATATATATTCCATCCACCATCCCTCCTTTACGGAGAACTGCGTTATTTTTCTTTTTTATTGCTAATAAAAAAACTATATATATATACATATATATTTATGGGTGTATCGAGACTAGATGGTCATTATGAATAACTAAGGTGCACTAAAATTGGGTGAGCAGGCAAGGCATGTCACCCCGGTTGTGTGACAATTATTTTATATATATATTCCATCCACCATCCCTCCTTTACGGAGGACTGCTTTATTTTTAATATCCATTGCGAAAAAAAAACACAAGAAAAAGAAAAAATATCTATATATATACATATATATATATATATATATATATGGGTGTGTCGAGACTAGATGGTCAGTATGGATAACTAAAGTGCACTAAAATTGGGTGAGCAGGCAAGGCATGTCACCCAGGTTGTGTGACAATTATTTTATATAAATGTATATATATATATATATATATATATATATATATATATATATTCCATCCACCATCCCTCCTTTACGGAGAACTGCGTTATTTTTCTTTTCTATTGCTAATAAAAAAACTATATATATGTACATATATATATATATATATGGGTGTATCGAGACTAGTTGGTCATTATGGATAACTAAGTTGCACTAAAATTGGGTGAGCAGGCAAGGCATGTCACCCAGGTTGTGTGACAATTATTTTATATATATATGTATATATATATTCCCTCCACCACCCCTCCTTTACGGAGGACTGCTTTATTTTTAATATCCATTGCGAAAAAAAAACACAAGAAAAAGAAAAAATATCTATATATATACATATATATATATATATATATATATATGGGTGTGTCGAGACTAGATGGTCAGTATGGATAACTAAGGTGCACTAAAATTGGGTGAGCAGGCAAGGCATGTCACCCAGGTTGTGTGACAATTATTTTATATAAATGTATATATATATATATATATATTCCATCCACCATCCCTCCTTTACGGAGAACTGCGTTATTTTTCTTTTCTATTGCTAATAAAAAAACTATATATATATGTACATATATATATATATATGGGTGTATCGAGACTAGTTGGTCATTATGGATAACTAAGTTGCACTAAAATTGGGTGAGCAGGCAAGGCATGTCACCCAAGTTGTGTGACAATTATTTTATATATATGTATATATATATTCCATCCACCATCCCTCCTTTATGGAGAACTGCGTTATTTTTATTGTCTATTGCAAAAAAAAAAACAAAAAAAACTATATATATATACATATATATTTATGGGTGTATCGAGACTAGATGGTCATTATGAATAACTAAGGTGCACTAAAACTGGGTGAGCAGGCAAGGCATGTCACCCAGGTTGTGTGACAATTATTTTATATATATGTATATATATATTCCATCCACCATCCCTCCTTTATGGAGAACTGCGTTATTTTTATTGTCTATTGCAAAAAAAAAAACAAAAAAAACTATATATATATATACATATATATATGGGTGTATCGAGACTAGAAGGTCATTATGCATAACTAAAGTGCACTAAAATTGGGTGAGCAGGAAAGGCATGTCACCCCAGTTGTGTGACAATTATTTTATATATATGTATATATATATATATATTCCCTCCACCACCCCTCCTCTACGGAGGACTGCTTTATTTTTATTTCCATTGCAAAAATAAAAAATTTTAAAACACAAAAAAAAAAAAAAACGAAAATAATAATAATAAAAATAATTTTGAATGTGTATTCAAATAAGTTTGAATGTGTGTGAACTATATATAAATATATATATACACATGCATATACAGAAATATATACACACACACACATATATATATATACACACACACACACAGACACACACTCACATAAACACATACACACACTGTGTACAGTCTTATGCAAAGGTTTGGCACCCCTTGACAAATAACATCTTTTCAATTACAAAAGCAACAATATCAGTTAATACAGTCTCTTTAGGAACTGGGGGAAAAATACACAATATTTTCAGCAAACATTGATGAATAGTTACTTTTTATGCCATAAATTGAACAAAATTACAAAATAAAAACATTATTATGGCACTCTGCAAAAGTTTGGGCACCCTACGTAATCAGTACTTAGTAACACCTCCTCTGCCAGATATCACAGCTTACAAGCGCTTCTTATAGCCAGCTGAAAGGCTTTCAGTTCTTGTACTTGGGATTTTCTCACATTCTTCCTTGCAAAAGGCTTCTAGTTCTGTAATATTCTAATATATCAAGGGCTGTATTGTCAAATAGGAGATCGGCAGCATTCTCCCACCTGAGAAAACTGTACTACAATGCCCTTGATAGTGTGTAGAAACACACTCGTCAGCTCTAGTCCTCCTGTAACAACGCAAAAGGACTGGCAACCCTCAGGTATTTATGCGTGCGATTGTATGATAAATTCACCCTGACAGTCTCACACTTCTCTTGGTACCAACAGGTCTCATGGAATATATAAAAGGCAACTGCAACAATTATACTCGGCACTAAACATCGAGGCACGGAAATGCAGCAGAGCTTGTGTATTTCTCAGGATGCATTCTAGTAAAATGCCCGGAAAATGAGCTAAAGACATATTTCAAGGGGCACTATATAAAACCGATGGAAATTTTACTGATTAAATAAAAGGAAAAGCATCGTTTGAAAAATCACAAATGTTTCTAAGATTCAATGCATCGCTTTTTGACCACATCATAGCGATGAACACATCATTGTTCCTGACAATGTCCTAATACAGAAATAAAACTTTATGTTGGTAAACTCAAAAAGCCTTCAGCTGTCACACTGGCTAACGATCTCAAACGATTATAAAGCAGCATTTTGAAAAGCGCTGTTTTAAAATAACAGATACAACACTTACCTTGTCTTCTGGCCAAATGCTTTTCACGGCTTGGCACTCCAACGGTGCTGAAACGAAATTTGTATTTCCTCCTACCTCGTTGGCCCTTCAGTTCTTCTTTTCTCCCTTTGGATGTTTTTTTCCTTCTTCTTTGGATATTGTTTTTTATTTTTGTTTGTTTTTTTTTACTTTGCATGTTTTTCCTTCTTCGGATATTATTTTTTTGGCTTATTTTTTTAGACGATGTTTTTTTCGTCTTCTTTAAAAATTGATTTTTTTCGTCTTCTTTAAATATTGTTTTTTTTTTCATCCTTTTGATGTTGTTTTACGGAACAAGAGCCGTACAGTGCTACTCTATCAGGAGGTAGCGCCAACTGAACGCCTTGAAGCAGTACCCAGCTCTTTTATAGGGAGCGTCAACCCGAAGTCAAGTTCTAGAACGTTGCACTCACTTTTCATTGGTTTCCCAGCTATGCTGTCAGAATAATGTTTGCTGATTGGTCGAAAATTTTAAAACGTACCCGAGTACTGTAAAAAAAACTCAAGATCTTGCTACCCTACGGAGCACCCATAAGGTGATTTTTTTTATACGTTATATGCAGCTATTTGTAGCAGGCCGTAATTAGACTAATCCACCCTTTGTCAATAAAGCCAACAAGAGAACAGGTTGCCCAAAGTTTGCTCAGGTACACGCCACAGCACAACCTTAAAAACACATCCAGCACAAATCACACTAGTGAATGACACAGCAAATCACAGCAATAAAAAAGACCCCTATGGGCAATCCAGCACCCAGACTACAGGTGCCAAAAGGCCCAGCCTGCCTAATAATGAACCCAAAATATACATACAACAAAGAAAAAGACACAAACAAAAAAGAAAATAAAACTAGCCAGCTGCTCCCACTAAACCCCGCTCCCGAGGCCACTAAGCCGGCTGGCTTGATAATACACGATACAACCTCAGATAAAACATATTAAAGCAACACCAGGGAGGTTTACAACCTGATCCTTAAAATTATCGACCCGTAATTCCACCTTGAAAACCCCTAAAGAACAGTAGTTTACCCCATGACTCACTGCCCCATTCAAACAAAAAAAAAACAGGTTTTTGGGGTAACCTTTAGGTCAGCTCTTCAAAACCAGGTATGAGGACTCTTCAGCTAATCAGTCCACTAATTAGAAATCTAATTAGGGAGTTGCAGCGAAAACCTGCATACACACCGGCCCTTTGCGGATAAGATTGTTCACCCCTGAAACAAGCAAACAGAAAGGCTGCTACACTGCAAATTCAATATGCCCGCCGATGCTCCACCAAATCTATCAGGACCCTGCCTGTCTTTCCCGTGCCTGCTCCTTTGCCAATATGCCCTACCATCGGAACATGCACAGCCATCTCGCCCCGGCTATGCCTCCAGTCCGAACTGCAGTTCCTATACCTGCCTATAATTGCCTGGCTACAATCCATCCCCCAAAATGAAATTGATGACCCAACGATCACAGCTAAGAATTCTATCCCCAAACCACTGGTCTTCCTCCCCAACCGAACGATCATTCACTGACCGTGGTAACTTATAAGGGTTGGTATGATGACCAGTGGTGGACCTCACCGAACGTTTAACTGGTCTCTACACCTCGGGGGGGACATAACCTCCTCCATTATACGAGGCCTACTTGTGGATGCTCTATTGCGACCCCTCCCACCAGCCCTGTCCCCGTAAAATCACAGAGTCCTCATCCGATTCCATTTCTGTTGCCCCTGTGGGCAACCCAGACTCAGGAGACATTACCAGAACATCTTCCCCTGACATAACAACCCCCTGTGGTACTGGACGCAACTCTGTTCGGTGAACTTGACGGACAACCCCGTCCCCCTCCATTGGAGTTGCAGAGTAAACTGCACCCTGATCTTGGGGACACCGAACTACCATATACAAACAGGCATCCCAATGATCCTGTATTTTACCTCGAACATGGTTCCGCAAACACACCAGCTGACCTTCATCAAACCCCTAATCATTAACCAACTCATTGTGTTTCCGATTTCGTGGTGTGGCTTGTTCCTCCAACTAAGCCTTCACATACTCTTGAAGCACCTGCAAACTTTCCTGATGGTTTTGTACCCATTCCTCCAAAGGTCCACCATACTGACTGATCCCGGCAGGAGCCTGAAGATAGTGTATCGGTAATCGAGGCTCACAGCCAGACCTTAAATAAAAAGGCATCATCCAGTCATTTGGTGGGGTGTAGTATTGTAAGCTTCTCTGCTGGAGGAAGTGTGTGAAGCAAATTGTGCAAAAAAAATATTAAAGCAACACCAGGGAGGTTTACATCTAGATCCTTAAAATGATCGACCTGCAATTCCACCTTGAAAATCCAATTACCATATAAAGGATACAAGATGTAAAGATGACAAATGACATGGCACACATTTGTTGTTTAGACTGTTGTGTCAGGTTAATTGAAAGCTGAAGGATCTTAGTGTTTACTAGTCTAAGTAACAGAATGTCTAAACACTGTGCTTGCCTTTATGGGTTTTTAAGCAGAACATATAGGTATAGAAACATATTAACATTACGTTTCACGATTCACTGACTGGAGAATAGGAGAATATACACATCAATATTACTACTTAAGTTAACTAACCCTAATCCCAACCCCTATTGGCACGGAGCCCGCCAGGGTTCAGGTGAGATATAAATCTGTAATCTGTATCAATGGTTTTGCTATCCATACCCACCCTATTAATGTTAGCTTCCCAGGGTTTCTTGTTAGACAAGCTCTGTGTCTCTCTATACCCCCATTTACTGCACGACTGATTGTCCATTTATAAAGAATCAAATAGGGTGAAGATGGTTTTAGTTTACAATTACTCTGGAAGGTGACCAGATTAAAAAAAACTAAATACCATGCCTACGTGTATGTAATCTCCATCACAGTCCCCATTTTCCCCATAATCCTCGTTTTGATAGTGCCAATTTGTGTAATGTGAGTTTTTTTTTTTTTTTAAAAACTGTTATAGAAGAACATACTGGATGCCACATGTGTACAATTACCCCTTTCTAATTAGTGGGGTCCGTTGTGTCAGCTACAGCCTTTACTAACATACACATAAGTATACAGTCTTACAGCACTTTTGTTTTCCTTTTGTATTTAATGGTTTTCCATTTAGGGGGCAGCATGGTGGTGCAGTGGTTAGCACTGTTGCCTCACACCTCTAGGGCCCGGGTTCGAGTCTCCACCTGGGTCACATGTGTGTGGAGTTTGCATGTTCTACCCATGTCATCGTGGGGTTTCCTCCGGGTACTCTGGTTTCCCCCACAGTCCAAAAACATGCTGAGGCTAATTGGAGTTGCTAAATTGCCCATAGGAGTGTATGCGTGAGTGAATAGTGTGTGAGTGTGCCCTGCGATGGGCTGGCCCGCCATCCTGAGTTGTTCCCTGTCTCGTGCCCATTGCTTCCGGGATAGGCTCCAGACCCCCCGCGATCCAGTAGGATAAGCGGTTTGGAAAATGGATGGATGGATGGATGGACAGTTTTCCATTTGAGGAATTAGCAAAAAACTGCAGTGCATGATGGGTAGGATCTAAAGGCTGCCTAACGCCCTTAATTTGTTTGCAATTTCGCCAGGTAGGCTACCTTCTTTAAACTGCGTTTTGCTAGACTACACATTTCGAGATGTTTTATTGTAGTCTTGGTAAATATATATATATAGTTTAGCCTAACCCAGCCACTTAAGGGAGCAAGCCAGCTCAGGTAGGTGCCAGTCCCAAGCCCGGATTAATGGAGAGGGTTGGCGTCAAGAAATAAAGAGAAATAAAGACAACTAATACTCCTAGTTTGCGAGATCTGACTGCAATGGCAGCACTGCTACAAGGGTGTGGATAAATCTATACAAATATCACCTGCATGCACATTACTTCTTTTACAATAACCAACTCCTGATCCATACTGTTAGTCGTGAAAAAAAAAACTATCGTGTACATAGAGGCCCTGTGTAAAAAGATAACTGCCAAGGAAAAGATCAAAAACATTTATTTCAAGGATACAAAGTTTTTATGGTCATGTACAGTGTACAGTGCAATTCTTATTTGATTAACTTGAATGTCTCCACAGACTAGACGATTAAACAAATAAAGCAGCGCAACATTACAATAACTAATAACAAATAAACAAAGCTCACGAGTACTATTACAGTATGTATATCATTTATTTAAACTTAATTTTACCAGGTAAATTAACTACAAAGCAGTTACCACTGCTTTACCTGCTTCTCGGGAGAAATAGCAGATATACGTCATGTATGTGACTAAATTCTTAAGCCAATAAGGGCAAAGTTGTGTCGTAATGGAGGCGGATCCAGTTTGTGCAGCCGGTTAAAGACACTACGGGCATGTAAATGGAGAACGAAATTATAGTTATACCGAATCTCCTACACACAATACCAAGGTTACCAACTTTGGTCAGCTGACCGGAGTGAGACGTTCAATTCCCGTAAGATTTCTTTGCGCCAGCCTGAGAGTCTGAAAACACGTCACACCAGATGCATGAGAGATGGAAACCTGGGATATTCAGTCGAATCAGATCAAATATGATGCTAAGTTAGTACTAAGTTAAAATATGTTCCGGACTTGTAACATGCACCCATGATTTGGAACAGTCAGCAGGCTGTCTCTGGCCACGCCCCCTACACTCGGTCCGGCCCCTGGCTTTTCCTGAATTCTGATTCCTTTAGATAAACATTGACTTCATTGATATTGTTATTGATTTATCGACAGACCATCATACTTTTTAGACGTTATAATAACAACACTCTATTGATCCCCAAAGAGAGAAATTCTCTCCTTGCCTGCCCCCTCTTACTGTCCATGATACACAAGCACATATGTAGAAAAACGTCAGCTTGGAAGCCAAGGCTGGACTTAACCTACTCTATTCTGGTATTCTGTTCTCCCAAGTAAGGCATCCCAAGTTCGAATCCAACTTCCGACAAAAGTTCTTCAATCGCTACAGCACAATTTGAGCCACTGATCGGCTTTAATTGCTTTGTTTTATTTTTGCGTTTCAGGCAAAACTACATAACACTTAAAGACACTTCGGGCATGCAAATGGAGAACGAAATTATAGTTATACCGAATCTCCTACACACAATACCAAGGTTACCAACTTTGGTCAGCTGGCCGGAGTGAGACGTTTCTCAGGCGCCAGCCTGAGAGTCTGAAAACACGTCACACCAGATGCATGAGAGATGGAAACCTGGGATATTCAGTCGAATCAGATCAAATATGATGCTAAGTTAGTACTAAGTTAAAATATGTTCCGCACTTGTAACATGCACCCATGATTTGGAACAGCAGCATACCTGTCAAGGTTTGGATTTGAAAATAAAGGAAATTTTCCGGCACCCGCCGTGAGCCATCCCACCACCGCAACCAGGCTCCAGTATCCCTTACATTTTAAGACAGGAAATATAAAATAATATAAATTATATAAAATATAATATAAATATAATATAAATATATAAAATATATAAAATATATTTTTGGCCACAACCGGGATTCGAACCCCGGTCTCCCGTGTGAAAGGCGGCGATCTTACCACTACACTATCCAGCAACTATATAATATAAGGGAGATTTACGGGAAAATACTAATACGGGAGGACGGCGGGAAAGAGAAGTAAAATACGGTAGTTTCCCGGCCAAAACGGGAGACTTGACAGCCTGAGATGGCTGTCTCTGGCCACGCCCCCTACAGTCGGTCCGGCCCCTGGCTTTTCCAGCGTGTTCGCGAAAACGACTTCATTTATTTTCTTATTGATTTATCGACAGACCATCATACTTTTTAGACGTTATAATAACAACACTCTATTGATCCCCAAAGAGAGAAATTCTCTCCTTGCCTGCCCCCTCTTACTGTCTATGATACACAAGCACATATGTAGAAAAACGTCAGCTTGGAAGCCAAGGCTGGACTTAACCTACTCTATTCTGGTATTCTGTTCTCCCAAGTAAGGCGTGGGTTCGAATCCAACTTCCGACAAAAGTTCTTCAATCGCTACAGCACAATTTGAGCCACTTACGGCTTTAATTGCTTTGTTTTATTTTTGCGTTTCAGGCAAAACTACATAACACTTAAAGACACTACGGGCATGTAAATGGAGAACGAAATTATAGTTATACCGAATCTCCTACACACAATACCAAGGTTACCAACTTTGGTCAGCTGGCCGGAGTGAGACGTTCAATTCCCGTAAGATTTCTTTGCGCCAGCCTGAGAGTCTGAAAACACGTCACACCAGATGCATGAGAGATGGAAACCTGGGATATTCAGTCGAATCAGATCAAATATGATGCTAAGTTAAAATATGTTCCGCACTTGTAACATGCACCCATGATTTGGAACAGCAGCATACCTGTCAAGGTTTGGATTTGAAAATAAAGGAAATTTTCCGGCACCCGCCGTGAGCCATCCCACCACCGCAACACGGGTCCAGTATCCCTTACATTTTAAGACAGGAAATATAAAATAATATAAATTATATAAAATATAATATAAATATAAATATATAAAATATATAAAATATATTTTTGGCCACAACCGGGATTCGAACCCCGGTCTCCCGTGTGAAAGGCGGCGATCTTACCACTACACTATCCAGCAACTATATAATATAAGGGAGATTTACGGGAAAATACTAATACGGGAGGACGGCGCGAAAGAGAAGTAAAATACGGTAGTTTCCCGGCCAAAACGGGAGACTTGACAGCCTGAGATGGCTTTTCCAGCGAAAACGACTTCATTATTTATCTGATTGATTTATCGACAGACCATCATACTTTTTAGACGTTATAATAACAACACTCTATTGATCCCCCTCTTACTGTCCATGATACACAATGACGAGACACATGTTCACTAATGACGAGAACTATTCTATTTTTCATGCCGGGTCCTTCAAATCTTACATTTACAAATCTTGTTCTTGTTCTCTGCTCGTTCCCGTAGATATATATTATTATACGGAGATTTACGGAGTCTTCAAAGACGGTCCAGCTCAAGGATCACTGTTGCTGTGGTGTAGATCAGCTGATCTGTAGTAGTCTTCTACGTACATCTTCTAGTAGACCTTCTGAGGGTACTTCACGCATTCTTGGTCGGAGGGTCCAGGTTTCCAGCTTAGCTTATTTCTTATTTCTCAGGTCAGCTGCTCTTGTATTCAGCCTACTAATATATATGGGGCTTGGTACCCAATCTCGGAATGTGGGGATGATGATATCTCCCCCCTGACCTGTCGTCCTGGCTCCCCCTTGTCGTAGCAATCGTGTTGTACCTCATCAATCTCTAGTTGTGATAGCAGTTGTTTCTGGCCACAACCGGGATTCGAACCCCGGTCTCCCGTGTGAAAGGCGGCGATCTTACCACTACACTATCCAGCAACTATATAATACAATATATAAAAAATATAATATAAATATAATATAAATATATAAAATATATAAAATATATTTTTGGCCACAACCGGGATTCGAACCCCGGTCTCCCGTGTGAAAGGCGGCGATCTTACCACTACACTATCCAGCAACTATATAATATAAGGGAGATTTACGGGAAAATACTAATACGGGAGGACGGCGGGAAAGAGAAGTAAAATACGGTAGTTTCCCGGCCAAAACGGGAGACTTGACAGCCTGAGATGGCTGTCTCTGGCCACGCCCCCTACAGTCGGTCCGGCCCCTGGCTTTTCCAGCGTGTTCGCGAAAACGACTTCATTATTTATCTGATTGATTTATCGACAGACCATCATACTTTTTAGACGTTATAATAACAACACTCTATTGATCCCCCTCTTACTGTCCATGATACACAATGACGAGACACATGTTCACTAATGACGAGAACTATTCTATTTTTCATGCCGGGTCCTTCAAATCTTACATTTACAAATCTTGTTCTTGTTCTCTGCTCGTTCCCGTAGATATATATTATTATACGGAGATTTACGGAGTCTTCAAAGACGGTCCAGCTCAAGGATCACTGTTGCTGTGGTGTAGATCAGCTGATCTGTAGTAGTCTTCTACGTACATCTTCTAGTAGACCTTCTACAGGTCCAGGTTTCCAGCTTAGCTTATTTCTTATTTCTCAGGTCAGCTGCTCTTGTATTCAGCCTACTAATATATATGGGGCTTGGTACCCAATCTCGGAATGTGGGGATGATGATATCTCCCCCCTGACCTGTCGTCCTGGCTCCCCCTTGTCGTAGCAATCGTGTTGTACCTCATCAATCTCTAGTTGTGATAGCAGTTGTTTCTGGCCACAACCGGGATTCGAACCCCGGTCTCCCGTGTGAAAGGCGGCGATCTTACCACTACACTATCCAGCAACTATATAATACAATATATAAAAAATATAATATAAATATAATATAAATATATAAAATATATAAAATATATTTTTGGCCACAACCGGGATTCGAACCCCGGTCTCCCGTGTGAAAGGCGGCGATCTTACCACTACACTATCCAGCAACTATATAATATAAGGGAGATTTACGGGAAAATACTAATACGGGAGGACGGCGCGAAAGAGAAGTAAAATACGGTAGTTTCCCGGCCAAAACGGGAGACTTGACAGCCTGAGATGGCTTTTCCAGCGAAAACGACTTCATTATTTATCTGATTGATTTATCGACAGACCATCATACTTTTTAGACGTTATAATAACAACACTCTATTGATCCCCCTCTTACTGTCCATGATACACAATGACGAGACACATGTTCACTAATGACGAGAACTATTCTATTTTTCATGCCGGGTCCTTCAAATCTTACATTTACAAATCTTGTTCTTGTTCTCTGCTCGTTCCCGTAGATATATATTATTATACGGAGATTTACGGAGTCTTCAAAGACGGTCCAGCTCAAGGATCACTGTTGCTGTGGTGTAGATCAGCTGATCTGTAGTAGTCTTCTACGTACATCTTCTAGTAGACCTTCTGAGGGTACTTCACGCATTCTTGGTCGGAGGGTCCAGGTTTCCAGCTTAGCTTATTTCTTATTTCTCAGGTCAGCTGCTCTTGTATTCAGCCTACTAATATATATGGGGCTTGGTACCCAATCTCGGAATGTGGGGATGATGATATCTCCCCCCTGACCTGTCGTCCTGGCTCCCCCTTGTCGTAGCAATCGTGTTGTACCTCATCAATCTCTAGTTGTGATAGCAGTTGTTTCTGGCCACAACCGGGATTCGAACCCCGGTCTCCCGTGTGAAAGGCGGCGATCTTACCACTACACTATCCAGCAACTATATAATACAATATATAAAAAATATAATATAAATATAATATAAATATATAAAATATATAAAATATATAAAATATATTTTTGGCCACAACCGGGATTCGAACCCCGGTCTCCCGTGTGAAAGGCGGCGATCTTACCACTACACTATCCAGCAACTATATAATATAAGGGAGATTTACGGGAAAATACTAATACGGGAGGACGGCGGGAAAGAGAAGTAAAATACGGTAGTTTCCCGGCCAAAACGGGAGACTTGACAGCCTGAGATGGCTGTCTCTGGCCACGCCCCCTACAGTCAGCTCAAGGATCACTGTTGCTGTGGTGTAGATTCTACGTACATCTTCTAGTAGACCTTCTGAGGGTACTTCACGCATTCTTGGTCGGAGGGTCCAGGTTTCCAGCTTAGCTTATTTCTTATTTCTCAGGTCAGCTGCTCTTGTATTCAGCCTACTAATATATATGGGGCTTGGTACCCAATCTCGGAATGTGGGGATGATGATATCTCCCCCCTGACCTGTCGTCCTGGCTCCCCCTTGTCGTAGCAATCGTGTTGTACCTCATCAATCTCTAGTTGTGATAGCAGTTGTTTCTGGCCACAACCGGGATTCGAACCCCGGTCTCCCGTGTGAAAGGCGGCGATCTTACCACTACACTATCCAGCAACTATATAATACAATATATAAAAAATATAATATAAATATAATATAAATATATAAAATATATTTTTGGCCACAACCGGGATTCGAACCCCGGTCTCCCGTGTGAAAGGCGGCGATCTTACCACTACACTATCCAGCAACTATATAATACAATATATAAAAAATATAATATAAATATAATATAAATATATAAAATATATTTTTGGCCACAACCGGGATTCGAACCCCAGTCTCCCGTGTGAAAGGCGGCGATCTTACCACTACACTATCCAGCAACTATATAATATAAGGGAGATTTACGGGAAAATACTAATACGGGAGGACGGCGGGAAAGAGAAGTAAAATACGGTAGTTTCCCGGCCAAAACGGGAGACTTGACAGCCTGAGATGGCTGTCTCTGGCCACGCCCCCTACAGTCGGTCCGGCCCCTGGCTTTTCCAGCGTGTTCGCGAAAACGACTTCATTATTTATCTGATTGATTTATCGACAGACCATCATACTTTTTAGACGTTATAATAACAACACTCTATTGATCCCCCTCTTACTGTCCATGATACACAATGACGAGACACATGTTCACTAATGACGAGAACTATTCTATTTTTCATTCCTTCAAATCTTACATTTACAAATCTTGTTCTTGTTCTCTGCTCGTTCCCGTAGATATATATTATTATACGGAGATTTACGGAGTCTTCAAAGACGGTCCAGCTCAAGGATCACTGTTGCTGTGGTGTAGATCAGCTGATCTGTAGTAGTCTTCTACGTACATCTTCTAGTAGACCTTCTGAGGGTACTTCACGCATTCTTGGTCGGAGGGTCCAGGTTTCCAGCTTAGCTTATTTCTTATTTCTCAGGTCAGCTGCTCTTGTATTCAGCCTACTAATATATATGGGGCTTGGTACCCAATCTCGGAATGTGGGGATGATGATATCTCCCCCCTGACCTGTCGTCCTGGCTCCCCCTTGTCGTAGCAATCGTGTTGTACCTCATCAATGTAGGGAGCCGCCCACTGGCCCAATGGCGGAATCCAATGGCGCAGCCGAAGGCTGTGAATGCGTGTTGGTCCTTCCAAGCGCTCCTGGGAATTACTTACCCTTTTTAATATACAAGATATTCTTTTAGACACACATCTGACTCCATTTTATTAATGACCTTATTTCAGTATATTGTAGTCATGACGTTTATGTTGTTCGGATTACTTCGGGACTCTCCTTTAGATTACCAACTCTAGTTTACCCCTGACGAAGGAGTCCGCCAGATTCGCCTCGGCCGACAGGGCGATCCGTGGGCTTGTTCCACAGGGTTTGTCTTAGATGCACGGAAATCGGCACCATTTAAGACAATGTCAGCCTCTGATTATTCGGGTCCCTCGACCTATATAATTTCCCAAAGGCCCAGTGTCTGCCAATTACTGAGCATGTGGGTGCCTCGGAGATTAAGCCGATGTTTACCCGAACCACACGTACATCCACCTCAGAGGCTCAGCCGGGGGCAGCCCATATCATAACATGTGTCAACCTCAGCGGCTGTGACGGCGCACCTTTTGTTGCGGTAGTTTGTACGAGGTTTTACTTTGGGCTCGTCTCAGGGACTCCGCCGATGCCGCCCATTGTCTTACCATGTGAGCGTCTCAGGGACTATGCCCGGTGCCTAGGAACATAGTGTGTACGCCCCTCAGAGGGCAGACCGGTACCTTTCATCAGCATGTGTTGACCTCAGAGGTTAAGTCGGCCCGTAACTGAGCGTGTGCGAACTCCAGAGGTGCGGTTTTGGTATCCACCTAACTTAACTTGGGCAGTCGAGTTTGGGACCCGGATAAAGGGGATTTAACCCAGAGGCTGCAAGATAGTATTTATCACTTTAGTCCTAATCAGGATAGAAGTCCAATCTGGAAAGTTTATAAAGAAGTTAGCAAATCAGACAGTCATGAAGTAATCAAGACAACATTTATTAAACATATTACAATATATAATTATTGACATGTGGCCACATACTTGTAAATACATTTGGACAAATACAATATTAAACAATCACATTCCTCAGCTGAGAGTGCACAAAGTTCTGCGGAAAGTATCTGACTACAGATGGACTTTCACGCAGTTCTCTGTGGGAGCTCTGATTACAGAGTAACTCCCCGAATCCTTCTGAGGCCCTTCCTTAAGTATCCAAACCAGGTGATGGCATGTCTCTGAAGACTGACCAATTTCGGTCAACGGTTAATTTTAGGGGCATTGTTGGCCTTGGTTCTCAAGTCCTCAGCCAATCAGATCACTTTAGGGGGTGGTCGTAATTCCCTTGTTCTGCCATGTGAGAGGCTCTCTCAGTTTGGTGGGTTTAGCCGAAGTTTCTATAGTTCTCTTAGGGAAAACTATACTGCCTTAAATCTGAGTGTATAACACTCGCCGTCTCATGCCTATTCAAACGAGACCAAACATGCGTGTATTTGTCCCTAACATCTATGTGTGGTGAGTTATCCTATTTCTAGTGGAAAAGGTGTCTGTGTCTGGGGACTGACAGCTGTTGTTGCTGTGGTTTGACTGTGGAACTCCGGCCACTCCAGGGGGTGAAAGGTCTTGCTTTTTCTGTATTGCTCCAGTTATTCTCAGGAGCCGGCAGGGCTTTGCCTTCCTTAAAAGGGATGGTTTGATGCGTGGAGTCCAATCTTGCCTGGGCCAGTGGATCCTTTTCTTGGAGCTCTGAGATGGACTGATGCAGGCTGATCAGAGTTGGGGCCTGCAGGACCTATAAGTTTTATGTCCTTACATCAATCTCTAGTTGTGATAGCAGTTGTTTCTGGCCACAACCGGGATTCGAACCCCGGTCTCCCGTGTGAAAGGCGGCGATCTTACCACTACACTATCCAGCAACTATATAATACAATATATAAAAAATATAATATAAATATATAAAATATATAAAATATATTTTTGGCCACAACCGGGATTCGAACCCCGGTCTCCCGTGTGAAAGGCGGCGATCTTACCACTACACTATCCAGCAACTATATAATATAAGAGAGATTTACGGGAAAATACTAATACGGGAGGACGGCGCGAAAGAGAAGTAAAATACGGTAGTTTCCCGGCCAAAACGGGAGACTTGACAGACTGAGATGGCTTTTCCAGCGAAAACGACTTCATTATTTATCTGATTGATTTATCGACAGACCATCATACTTTTTAGACGTTATAATAACAACACTCTATTGATCCCCCTCTTACTGTCCATGATACACAATGACGAGACACATGTTCACTAATGACGAGAACTATTCTATTTTTCATGCCGGGTCCTTCAAATCTTACATTTACAAATCTTGTTCTTGTTCTCTGCTCGTTCCCGTAGATATATATTATTATACGGAGATTTACGGAGTCTTCAAAGACGGTCCAGCTCAAGGATCACTGTTGCTGTGGTGTAGATCAGCTGATCTGTAGTAGTCTTCTACGTACATCTTCTAGTAGACCTTCTGAGGGTACTTCACGCATTCTTGGTCGGAGGGTCCAGGTTTCCAGCTTAGCTTATTTCTTATTTCTCAGGTCAGCTGCTCTTGTATTCAGCCTACTAATATATATGGGGCTTGGTACCCAATCTCGGAATGTGGGGATGATGATATCTCCCCCCTGACCTGTCGTCCTGGCTCCCCCTTGTCGTAGCAATCGTGTTGTACCTCATCAATCTCTAGTTGTGATAGCAGTTGTTTCTGGCCACAACCGGGATTCGAACCCCGGTCTCCCGTGTGAAAGGCGGCGATCTTACCACTACACTATCCAGCAACTATATAATACAATATATAAAAAATATAATATAAATATAATATAAATATATAAAATATATAAAATATATTTTTGGCCACAACCGGGATTCGAACCCCGGTCTCCCGTGTGAAAGGCGGCGATCTTACCACTACACTATCCAGCAACTATATAATATAAGGGAGATTTACGGGAAAATACTAATACGGGAGGACGGCGGGAAAGAGAAGTAAAATACGGTAGTTTCCCGGCCAAAACGGGAGACTTGACAGCCTGAGATGGCTGTCTCTGGCCACGCCCCCTACAGTCGGTCCGGCCCCTGGCTTTTCCAGCGTGTTCGCGAAAACGACTTCATTATTTATCTGATTGATTTATCGACAGACCATCATACTTTTTAGACGTTATAATAACAACACTCTATTGATCCCCCTCTTACTGTCCATGATACACAATGACGAGACACATGTTCACTAATGACGAGAACTATTCTATTTTTCATGCCGGGTCCTTCAAATCTTACATTTACAAATCTTGTTCTTGTTCTCTGCTCGTTCCCGTAGATATATATTATTATACGGAGATTTACGGAGTCTTCAAAGACGGTCCAGCTCAAGGATCACTGTTGCTGTGGTGTAGATCAGCTGATCTGTAGTAGTCTTCTACGTACATCTTCTAGTAGACCTTCTGAGGGTACTTCACGCATTCTTGGTCGGAGGGTCCAGGTTTCCAGCTTAGCTTATTTCTTATTTCTCAGGTCAGCTGCTCTTGTATTCAGCCTACTAATATATATGGGGCTTGGTACCCAATCTCGGAATGTGGGGATGATGATATCTCCCCCCTGACCTGTCGTCCTGGCTCCCCCTTGTCGTAGCAATCGTGTTGTACCTCATCAATGTAGGGAGCCGCCCACTGGCCCAATGGCGGAATCCAATGGCGCAGCCGAAGGCTGTGAATGCGTGTTGGTCCTTCCAAGCGCTCCTGGGAATTACTTACCCTTTTTAATATACAAGATATTCTTTTAGACACACATCTGACTCCATTTTATTAATGACCTTATTTCAGTATATTGTAGTCATGACGTTTATGTTGTTCGGATTACTTCGGGACTCTCCTTTAGATTACCAACTCTAGTTTACCCCTGACGAAGGAGTCCGCCAGATTCGCCTCGGCCGACAGGGCGATCCGTGGGCTTGTTCCACAGGGTTTGTCTTAGATGCACGGAAATCGGCACCATTTAAGACAATGTCAGCCTCTGATTATTCGGGTCCCTCGACCTATATAATTTCCCAAAGGCCCAGTGTCTGCCAATTACTGAGCATGTGGGTGCCTCGGAGATTAAGCCGATGTTTACCCGAACCACACGTACATCCACCTCAGAGGCTCAGCCGGGGGCAGCCCATATCATAACATGTGTCAACCTCAGCGGCTGTGACGGCGCACCTTTTGTTGCGGTAGTTTGTACGAGGTTTTACTTTGGGCTCGTCTCAGGGACTCCGCCGATGCCGCCCATTGTCTTACCATGTGAGCGTCTCAGGGACTATGCCCGGTGCCTAGGAACATAGTGTGTACGCCCCTCAGAGGGCAGACCGGTACCTTTCATCAGCATGTGTTGACCTCAGAGGTTAAGTCGGCCCGTAACTGAGCGTGTGCGAACTCCAGAGGTGCGGTTTTGGTATCCACCTAACTTAACTTGGGCAGTCGAGTTTGGGACCCGGATAAAGGGGATTTAACCCAGAGGCTGCAAGATAGTATTTATCACTTTAGTCCTAATCAGGATAGAAGTCCAATCTGGAAAGTTTATAAAGAAGTTAGCAAATCAGACAGTCATGAAGTAATCAAGACAACATTTATTAAACATATTACAATATATAATTATTGACATGTGGCCACATACTTGTAAATACATTTGGACAAATACAATATTAAACAATCACATTCCTCAGCTGAGAGTGCACAAAGTTCTGCGGAAAGTATCTGACTACAGATGGACTTTCACGCAGTTCTCTGTGGGAGCTCTGATTACAGAGTAACTCCCCGAATCCTTCTGAGGCCCTTCCTTAAGTATCCAAACCAGGTGATGGCATGTCTCTGAAGACTGACCAATTTCGGTCAACGGTTAATTTTAGGGGCATTGTTGGCCTTGGTTCTCAAGTCCTCAGCCAATCAGATCACTTTAGGGGGTGGTCGTAATTCCCTTGTTCTGCCATGTGAGAGGCTCTCTCAGTTTGGTGGGTTTAGCCGAAGTTTCTATAGTTCTCTTAGGGAAAACTATACTGCCTTAAATCTGAGTGTATAACACTCGCCGTCTCATGCCTATTCAAACGAGACCAAACATGCGTGTATTTGTCCCTAACATCTTTGTGTGGTGAGTTATCCTATTTCTAGTGGAAAAGGTGTCTGTGTCTGGGGACTGACAGCTGTTGTTGCTGTGGTTTGACTGTGGAACTCCGGCCACTCCAGGGGGTGAAAGGTCTTGCTTTTTCTGTATTGCTCCAGTTATTCTCAGGAGCCGGCAGGGCTTTGCCTTCCTTAAAAGGGATGGTTTGATGCGTGGAGTCCAATCTTGCCTGGGCCAGTGGATCCTTTTCTTGGAGCTCTGAGATGGACTGATGCAGGCTGATCAGAGTTGGGGCCTGCAGGACCTATAAGTTTTATGTCCTTACATCAATCTCTAGTTGTGATAGCAGTTGTTTCTGGCCACAACCGGGATTCGAACCCCGGTCTCCCGTGTGAAAGGCGGCGATCTTACCACTACACTATCCAGCAACTATATAATATAAGGGAGATTTACGGGAAAATACTAATACGGGAGGACGGCGCGAAAGAGAAGTAAAATACGGTAGTTTCCCGGCCAAAACGGGAGACTTGACAGCCTGAGATGGCTTTTCCAGCGAAAACGACTTCATTATTTATCTGATTGATTTATCGACAGACCATCATACTTTTTAGACGTTATAATAACAACACTCTATTGATCCCCCTCTTACTGTCCATGATACACAATGACGAGACACATGTTCACTAATGACGAGAACTATTCTATTTTTCATGCCGGGTCCTTTCATGCCATGCGTCTTGTTCTCTGCTCGTAGATATATATTATTATACGGAGATTTACGGAGTCTTCAAAGACGGTCCAGCTCAAGGATCACTGTTGCTGTGGTGTAGATCAGCTGATCTGTAGTAGTCTTCTACGTACATCTTCTAGTAGACCTTCTGAGGGTACTTCACGCATTCTTGGTCGGAGGGTCCAGGTTTCCAGCTTAGCTTATTTCTTATTTCTCAGGTCAGCTGCTCTTGTATTCAGCCTACTAATATATATGGGGCTTGGTACCCAATCTCGGAATGTGGGGATGATGATATCTCCCCCCTGACCTGTCGTCCTGGCTCCCCCTTGTCGTAGCAATCGTGTTGTACCTCATCAATGTAGGGAGCCGCCCACTGGCCCAATGGCGGAATCCAATGGCGCAGCCGAAGGCTGTGAATGCGTGTTGGTCCTTCCAAGCGCTCCTGGGAATTACTTACCCTTTTTAATATACAAGATATTCTTTTAGACACACATCTGACTCCATTTTATTAATGACCTTATTTCAGTATATTGTAGTCATGACGTTTATGTTGTTCGGATTACTTCGGGACTCTCCTTTAGATTACCAACTCTAGTTTACCCCTGACGAAGGAGTCCGCCAGATTCGCCTCGGCCGACAGGGCGATCCGTGGGCTTGTTCCACAGGGTTTGTCTTAGATGCACGGAAATCGGCACCATTTAAGACAATGTCAGCCTCTGATTATTCGGGTCCCTCGACCTATATAATTTCCCAAAGGCCCAGTGTCTGCCAATTACTGAGCATGTGGGTGCCTCGGAGATTAAGCCGATGTTTACCCGAACCACACGTACATCCACCTCAGAGGCTCAGCCGGGGGCAGCCCATATCATAACATGTGTCAACCTCAGCGGCTGTGACGGCGCACCTTTTGTTGCGGTAGTTTGTACGAGGTTTTACTTTGGGCTCGTCTCAGGGACTCCGCCGATGCCGCCCATTGTCTTACCATGTGAGCGTCTCAGGGACTATGCCCGGTGCCTAGGAACATAGTGTGTACGCCCCTCAGAGGGCAGACCGGTACCTTTCATCAGCATGTGTTGACCTCAGAGGTTAAGTCGGCCCGTAACTGAGCGTGTGCGAACTCCAGAGGTGCGGTTTTGGTATCCACCTAACTTAACTTGGGCAGTCGAGTTTGGGACCCGGATAAAGGGGATTTAACCCAGAGGCTGCAAGATAGTATTTATCACTTTAGTCCTAATCAGGATAGAAGTCCAATCTGGAAAGTTTATAAAGAAGTTAGCAAATCAGACAGTCATGAAGTAATCAAGACAACATTTATTAAACATATTACAATATATAATTATTGACATGTGGCCACATACTTGTAAATACATTTGGACAAATACAATATTAAACAATCACATTCCTCAGCTGAGAGTGCACAAAGTTCTGCGGAAAGTATCTGACTACAGATGGACTTTCACGCAGTTCTCTGTGGGAGCTCTGATTACAGAGTAACTCCCCGAATCCTTCTGAGGCCCTTCCTTAAGTATCCAAACCAGGTGATGGCATGTCTCTGAAGACTGACCAATTTCGGTCAACGGTTAATTTTAGGGGCATTGTTGGCCTTGGTTCTCAAGTCCTCAGCCAATCAGATCACTTTAGGGGGTGGTCGTAATTCCCTTGTTCTGCCATGTGAGAGGCTCTCTCAGTTTGGTGGGTTTAGCCGAAGTTTCTATAGTTCTCTTAGGGAAAACTATACTGCCTTAAATCTGAGTGTATAACACTCGCCGTCTCATGCCTATTCAAACGAGACCAAACATGCGTGTATTTGTCCCTAACATCTATGTGTGGTGAGTTATCCTATTTCTAGTGGAAAAGGTGTCTGTGTCTGGGGACTGACAGCTGTTGTTGCTGTGGTTTGACTGTGGAACTCCGGCCACTCCAGGGGGTGAAAGGTCTTGCTTTTTCTGTATTGCTCCAGTTATTCTCAGGAGCCGGCAGGGCTTTGCCTTCCTTAAAAGGGATGGTTTGATGCGTGGAGTCCAATCTTGCCTGGGCCAGTGGATCCTTTTCTTGGAGCTCTGAGATGGACTGATGCAGGCTGATCAGAGTTGGGGCCTGCAGGACCTATAAGTTTTATGTCCTTACATCAATCTCTAGTTGTGATAGCAGTTGTTTCTGGCCACAACCGGGATTCGAACCCCGGTCTCCCGTGTGAAAGGCGGCGATCTTACCACTACACTATCCAGCAACTATATAATACAATATATAAAAAATATAATATAAATATATAAAATATATAAAATATATTTTTGGCCACAACCGGGATTCGAACCCCGGTCTCCCGTGTGAAAGGCGGCGATCTTACCACTACACTATCCAGCAACTATATAATATAAGAGAGATTTACGGGAAAATACTAATACGGGAGGACGGCGCGAAAGAGAAGTAAAATACGGTAGTTTCCCGGCCAAAACGGGAGACTTGACAGACTGAGATGGCTTTTCCAGCGAAAACGACTTCATTATTTATCTGATTGATTTATCGACAGACCATCATACTTTTTAGACGTTATAATAACAACACTCTATTGATCCCCCTCTTACTGTCCATGATACACAATGACGAGACACATGTTCACTAATGACGAGAACTATTCTATTTTTCATGCCGGGTCCTTCAAATCTTACATTTACAAATCTTGTTCTTGTTCTCTGCTCGTTCCCGTAGATATATATTATTATACGGAGATTTACGGAGTCTTCAAAGACGGTCCAGCTCAAGGATCACTGTTGCTGTGGTGTAGATCAGCTGATCTGTAGTAGTCTTCTACGTACATCTTCTAGTAGACCTTCTGAGGGTACTTCACGCATTCTTGGTCGGAGGGTCCAGGTTTCCAGCTTAGCTTATTTCTTATTTCTCAGGTCAGCTGCTCTTGTATTCAGCCTACTAATATATATGGGGCTTGGTACCCAATCTCGGAATGTGGGGATGATGATATCTCCCCCCTGACCTGTCGTCCTGGCTCCCCCTTGTCGTAGCAATCGTGTTGTACCTCATCAATCTCTAGTTGTGATAGCAGTTGTTTCTGGCCACAACCGGGATTCGAACCCCGGTCTCCCGTGTGAAAGGCGGCGATCTTACCACTACACTATCCAGCAACTATATAATACAATATATAAAAAATATAATATAAATATAATATAAATATATAAAATATATAAAATATATTTTTGGCCACAACCGGGATTCGAACCCCGGTCTCCCGTGTGAAAGGCGGCGATCTTACCACTACACTATCCAGCAACTATATAATATAAGGGAGATTTACGGGAAAATACTAATACGGGAGGACGGCGGGAAAGAGAAGTAAAATACGGTAGTTTCCCGGCCAAAACGGGAGACTTGACAGCCTGAGATGGCTGTCTCTGGCCACGCCCCCTACAGTCGGTCCGGCCCCTGGCTTTTCCAGCGTGTTCGCGAAAACGACTTCATTATTTATCTGATTGATTTATCGACAGACCATCATACTTTTTAGACGTTATAATAACAACACTCTATTGATCCCCCTCTTACTGTCCATGATACACAATGACGAGACACATGTTCACTAATGACGAGAACTATTCTATTTTTCATGCCGGGTCCTTCAAATCTTACATTTACAAATCTTGTTCTTGTTCTCTGCTCGTTCCCGTAGATATATATTATTATACGGAGATTTACGGAGTCTTCAAAGACGGTCCAGCTCAAGGATCACTGTTGCTGTGGTGTAGATCAGCTGATCTGTAGTAGTCTTCTACGTACATCTTCTAGTAGACCTTCTGAGGGTACTTCACGCATTCTTGGTCGGAGGGTCCAGGTTTCCAGCTTAGCTTATTTCTTATTTCTCAGGTCAGCTGCTCTTGTATTCAGCCTACTAATATATATGGGGCTTGGTACCCAATCTCGGAATGTGGGGATGATGATATCTCCCCCCTGACCTGTCGTCCTGGCTCCCCCTTGTCGTAGCAATCGTGTTGTACCTCATCAATGTAGGGAGCCGCCCACTGGCCCAATGGCGGAATCCAATGGCGCAGCCGAAGGCTGTGAATGCGTGTTGGTCCTTCCAAGCGCTCCTGGGAATTACTTACCCTTTTTAATATACAAGATATTCTTTTAGACACACATCTGACTCCATTTTATTAATGACCTTATTTCAGTATATTGTAGTCATGACGTTTATGTTGTTCGGATTACTTCGGGACTCTCCTTTAGATTACCAACTCTAGTTTACCCCTGACGAAGGAGTCCGCCAGATTCGCCTCGGCCGACAGGGCGATCCGTGGGCTTGTTCCACAGGGTTTGTCTTAGATGCACGGAAATCGGCACCATTTAAGACAATGTCAGCCTCTGATTATTCGGGTCCCTCGACCTATATAATTTCCCAAAGGCCCAGTGTCTGCCAATTACTGAGCATGTGGGTGCCTCGGAGATTAAGCCGATGTTTACCCGAACCACACGTACATCCACCTCAGAGGCTCAGCCGGGGGCAGCCCATATCATAACATGTGTCAACCTCAGCGGCTGTGACGGCGCACCTTTTGTTGCGGTAGTTTGTACGAGGTTTTACTTTGGGCTCGTCTCAGGGACTCCGCCGATGCCGCCCATTGTCTTACCATGTGAGCGTCTCAGGGACTATGCCCGGTGCCTAGGAACATAGTGTGTACGCCCCTCAGAGGGCAGACCGGTACCTTTCATCAGCATGTGTTGACCTCAGAGGTTAAGTCGGCCCGTAACTGAGCGTGTGCGAACTCCAGAGGTGCGGTTTTGGTATCCACCTAACTTAACTTGGGCAGTCGAGTTTGGGACCCGGATAAAGGGGATTTAACCCAGAGGCTGCAAGATAGTATTTATCACTTTAGTCCTAATCAGGATAGAAGTCCAATCTGGAAAGTTTATAAAGAAGTTAGCAAATCAGACAGTCATGAAGTAATCAAGACAACATTTATTAAACATATTACAATATATAATTATTGACATGTGGCCACATACTTGTAAATACATTTGGACAAATACAATATTAAACAATCACATTCCTCAGCTGAGAGTGCACAAAGTTCTGCGGAAAGTATCTGACTACAGATGGACTTTCACGCAGTTCTCTGTGGGAGCTCTGATTACAGAGTAACTCCCCGAATCCTTCTGAGGCCCTTCCTTAAGTATCCAAACCAGGTGATGGCATGTCTCTGAAGACTGACCAATTTCGGTCAACGGTTAATTTTAGGGGCATTGTTGGCCTTGGTTCTCAAGTCCTCAGCCAATCAGATCACTTTAGGGGGTGGTCGTAATTCCCTTGTTCTGCCATGTGAGAGGCTCTCTCAGTTTGGTGGGTTTAGCCGAAGTTTCTATAGTTCTCTTAGGGAAAACTATACTGCCTTAAATCTGAGTGTATAACACTCGCCGTCTCATGCCTATTCAAACGAGACCAAACATGCGTGTATTTGTCCCTAACATCTTTGTGTGGTGAGTTATCCTATTTCTAGTGGAAAAGGTGTCTGTGTCTGGGGACTGACAGCTGTTGTTGCTGTGGTTTGACTGTGGAACTCCGGCCACTCCAGGGGGTGAAAGGTCTTGCTTTTTCTGTATTGCTCCAGTTATTCTCAGGAGCCGGCAGGGCTTTGCCTTCCTTAAAAGGGATGGTTTGATGCGTGGAGTCCAATCTTGCCTGGGCCAGTGGATCCTTTTCTTGGAGCTCTGAGATGGACTGATGCAGGCTGATCAGAGTTGGGGCCTGCAGGACCTATAAGTTTTATGTCCTTACATCAATCTCTAGTTGTGATAGCAGTTGTTTCTGGCCACAACCGGGATTCGAACCCCGGTCTCCCGTGTGAAAGGCGGCGATCTTACCACTACACTATCCAGCAACTATATAATATAAGGGAGATTTACGGGAAAATACTAATACGGGAGGACGGCGCGAAAGAGAAGTAAAATACGGTAGTTTCCCGGCCAAAACGGGAGACTTGACAGCCTGAGATGGCTTTTCCAGCGAAAACGACTTCATTATTTATCTGATTGATTTATCGACAGACCATCATACTTTTTAGACGTTATAATAACAACACTCTATTGATCCCCCTCTTACTGTCCATGATACACAATGACGAGACACATGTTCACTAATGACGAGAACTATTCTATTTTTCATGCCGGGTCCTTTCATGCCATGCGTCTTGTTCTCTGCTCGTAGATATATATTATTATACGGAGATTTACGGAGTCTTCAAAGACGGTCCAGCTCAAGGATCACTGTAGCAATCGTGTTGTACCTCATCAATCTCTAGTTGTGATAGCAGTTGTTTCTGGCCACAACCGGGATTCGAACCCCGGTCTCCCGTGTGAAAGGCGGCGATCTTACCACTACACTATCCAGCAACTATATAATATAAGGGAGATTTACAGGGAAAATACTAATACGGGAGGATTACTGTCCATGATACACAATGACGAGACACATGTTCACTAATGACGAGAACTATTCTATTTTTCATGCCGGGTCCTTCAAATCTTACATTTACAAATCTTGTTCTTGTTCTCTGCTCGTTCCCGTAGATATTATTATACGGAGATTTACGGAGTCTTCAAAGACGGTCCAGCTCAAGGATCACTGTTGCTGTGGTGTAGTCTTCTACGTACATCTTCTAGTAGACCTTCTGAGGGTACTTCACGCATTCTTGGTCGGAGGGTCCAGGTTTCCAGCTTAGCTTATTTCTTATTTCTCAGGTCAGCTGCTCTTGTATTCAGCCTACTAATATATATGGGGCTTGGTACCCAATCTCGGAATGTGGGGATGATGATATCTCCCCCCTGACCTGTCGTCCTGGCTCCCCCTTGTCGTAGCAATCGTGTTGTACCTCATCAATCTCTAGTTGTGATAGCAGTTGTTTCTGGCCACAACCGGGATTCGAACCCCGGTCTCCCGTGTGAAAGGCGGCGATCTTACCACTACACTATCCAGCAACTATATAATACAATATATAAAAAATATAATATAAATATAATATAAATATATAAAATATATAAAATATATTTTTGGCCACAACCGGGATTCGAACCCCGGTCTCCCGTGTGAAAGGCGGCGATCTTACCACTACACTATCCAGCAACTATATAATATAAGGGAGATTTACGGGAAAATACTAATACGGGAGGACGGCGCGAAAGAGAAGTAAAATACGGTAGTTTCCCGGCCAAAACGGGAGACTTGACAGCCTGAGATGGCTTTTCCAGCGAAAACGACTTCATTATTTATCTGATTGATTTATCGACAGACCATCATACTTTTTAGACGTTATAATAACAACACTCTATTGATCCCCCTCTTACTGTCCATGATACACAATGACGAGACACATGTTCACTAATGACGAGAACTATTCTATTTTTCATGCCGGGTCCTTCAAATCTTACATTTACAAATCTTGTTCTTGTTCTCTGCTCGTTCCCGTAGATATATATTATTATACGGAGATTTACGGAGTCTTCAAAGACGGTCCAGCTCAAGGATCACTGTTGCTGTGGTGTAGATCAGCTGATCTGTAGTAGTCTTCTACGTACATCTTCTAGTAGACCTTCTGAGGGTACTTCACGCATTCTTGGTCGGAGGGTCCAGGTTTCCAGCTTAGCTTATTTCTTATTTCTCAGGTCAGCTGCTCTTGTATTCAGCCTACTAATATATATGGGGCTTGGTACCCAATCTCGGAATGTGGGGATGATGATATCTCCCCCCTGACCTGTCGTCCTGGCTCCCCCTTGTCGTAGCAATCGTGTTGTACCTCATCAATCTCTAGTTGTGATAGCAGTTGTTTCTGGCCACAACCGGGATTCGAACCCCGGTCTCCCGTGTGAAAGGCGGCGATCTTACCACTACACTATCCAGCAACTATATAATACAATATATAAAAAATATAATATAAATATAATATAAATATATAAAATATATAAAATATATTTTTGGCCACAACCGGGATTCGAACCCCGGTCTCCCGTGTGAAAGGCGGCGATCTTACCACTACACTATCCAGCAACTATATAATATAAGGGAGATTTACGGGAAAATACTAATACGGGAGGACGGCGGGAAAGAGAAGTAAAATACGGTAGTTTCCCGGCCAAAACGGGAAAGTCGGTCCGGCCCCTGGCTTTTCCAGCGTGTTCGCGAAAACGACTTCATTATTTATCTGATTGATTTATCGACAGACCATCATACTTTTTAGACGTTATAATAACAACACTCTATTGATCCCCCTCTTACTGTCCATGATACACAATGACGAGACACATGTTCACTAATGACGAGAACTATTCTATTTTTCATGCCGGGTCCTTCAAATCTTACATTTACAAATCTTGTTCTTGTTCTCTGCTCGTTTACGGAGTCTTCAAAGACGGTCCAGCTCAAGGATCACTGTTGCTGTGGTGTAGATCAGCTGATCTGTAGTAGTCTTCTACGTACATCTTCTAGTAGACCTTCTGAGGGTACTTCACGCATTCTTGGTCGGAGGGTCCAGGTTTCCAGCTTAGCTTATTTCTTATTTCTCAGGTCAGCTGCTCTTGTATTCAGCCTACTAATATATATGGGGCTTGGTACCCAATCTCGGAATGTGGGGATGATGATATCTCCCCCCTGACCTGTCGTCCTGGCTCCCCCTTGTCGTAGCAATCGTGTTGTACCTCATCAATCTCTAGTTGTGATAGCAGTTGTTTCTGGCCACAACCGGGATTCGAACCCCGGTCTCCCGTGTGAAAGGCGGCGATCTTACCACTACACTATCCAGCAACTATATAATACAATATATAAAAAATATAATATAAATATAATATAAATATATAAAATATATAAAATATATAAAATATATTTTTGGCCACAACCGGGATTCGAACCCCGGTCTCCCGTGTGAAAGGCGGCGATCTTACCACTACACTATCCAGCAACTATATAATATAAGGGAGATTTACGGGAAAATACTAATACGGGAGGACGGCGGGAAAGAGAAGTAAAATACGGTAGTTTCCCGGCCAAAACGGGAGACTTGACAGCCTGAGATGGCTGTCTCTGGCCACGCCCCCTACAGTCGGTCCGGCCCCTGGCTTTTCCAGCGTGTTCGCGAAAACGACTTCATTATTTATCTGATTGATTTATCGACAGACCATCATACTTTTTAGACGTTATAATAACAACACTCTATTGATCCCCCTCTTACTGTCCATGATACACAATGACGAGACACATGTTCACTAATGACGAGAACTATTCTATTTTTCATGCCGGGTCCTTCAAATCTTACATTTACAAATCTTGTTCTTGTTCTCTGCTCGTTCCCGTAGATATATATTATTATACGGAGATTTACGGAGTCTTCAAAGACGGTCCAGCTCAAGGATCACTGTTGCTGTGGTGTAGATCAGCTGATCTGTAGTAGTCTTCTACGTACATCTTCTAGTAGACCTTCTGAGGGTACTTCACGCATTCTTGGTCGGAGGGTCCAGGTTTCCAGCTTAGCTTATTTCTTATTTCTCAGGTCAGCTGCTCTTGTATTCAGCCTACTAATATATATGGGGCTTGGTACCCAATCTCGGAATGTGGGGATGATGATATCTCCCCCCTGACCTGTCGTCCTGGCTCCCCCTTGTCGTAGCAATCGTGTTGTACCTCATCAATGTAGGGAGCCGCCCACTGGCCCAATGGCGGAATCCAATGGCGCAGCCGAAGGCTGTGAATGCGTGTTGGTCCTTCCAAGCGCTCCTGGGAATTACTTACCCTTTTTAATATACAAGATATTCTTTTAGACACACATCTGACTCCATTTTATTAATGACCTTATTTCAGTATATTGTAGTCATGACGTTTATGTTGTTCGGATTACTTCGGGACTCTCCTTTAGATTACCAACTCTAGTTTACCCCTGACGAAGGAGTCCGCCAGATTCGCCTCGGCCGACAGGGCGATCCGTGGGCTTGTTCCACAGGGTTTGTCTTAGATGCACGGAAATCGGCACCATTTAAGACAATGTCAGCCTCTGATTATTCGGGTCCCTCGACCTATATAATTTCCCAAAGGCCCAGTGTCTGCCAATTACTGAGCATGTGGGTGCCTCGGAGATTAAGCCGATGTTTACCCGAACCACACGTACATCCACCTCAGAGGCTCAGCCGGGGGCAGCCCATATCATAACATGTGTCAACCTCAGCGGCTGTGACGGCGCACCTTTTGTTGCGGTAGTTTGTACGAGGTTTTACTTTGGGCTCGTCTCAGGGACTCCGCCGATGCCGCCCATTGTCTTACCATGTGAGCGTCTCAGGGACTATGCCCGGTGCCTAGGAACATAGTGTGTACGCCCCTCAGAGGGCAGACCGGTACCTTTCATCAGCATGTGTTGACCTCAGAGGTTAAGTCGGCCCGTAACTGAGCGTGTGCGAACTCCAGAGGTGCGGTTTTGGTATCCACCTAACTTAACTTGGGCAGTCGAGTTTGGGACCCGGATAAAGGGGATTTAACCCAGAGGCTGCAAGATAGTATTTATCACTTTAGTCCTAATCAGGATAGAAGTCCAATCTGGAAAGTTTATAAAGAAGTTAGCAAATCAGACAGTCATGAAGTAATCAAGACAACATTTATTAAACATATTACAATATATAATTATTGACATGTGGCCACATACTTGTAAATACATTTGGACAAATACAATATTAAACAATCACATTCCTCAGCTGAGAGTGCACAAAGTTCTGCGGAAAGTATCTGACTACAGATGGACTTTCACGCAGTTCTCTGTGGGAGCTCTGATTACAGAGTAACTCCCCGAATCCTTCTGAGGCCCTTCCTTAAGTATCCAAACCAGGTGATGGCATGTCTCTGAAGACTGACCAATTTCGGTCAACGGTTAATTTTAGGGGCATTGTTGGCCTTGGTTCTCAAGTCCTCAGCCAATCAGATCACTTTAGGGGGTGGTCGTAATTCCCTTGTTCTGCCATGTGAGAGGCTCTCTCAGTTTGGTGGGTTTAGCCGAAGTTTCTATAGTTCTCTTAGGGAAAACTATACTGCCTTAAATCTGAGTGTATAACACTCGCCGTCTCATGCCTATTCAAACGAGACCAAACATGCGTGTATTTGTCCCTAACATCTATGTGTGGTGAGTTATCCTATTTCTAGTGGAAAAGGTGTCTGTGTCTGGGGACTGACAGCTGTTGTTGCTGTGGTTTGACTGTGGAACTCCGGCCACTCCAGGGGGTGAAAGGTCTTGCTTTTTCTGTATTGCTCCAGTTATTCTCAGGAGCCGGCAGGGCTTTGCCTTCCTTAAAAGGGATGGTTTGATGCGTGGAGTCCAATCTTGCCTGGGCCAGTGGATCCTTTTCTTGGAGCTCTGAGATGGACTGATGCAGGCTGATCAGAGTTGGGGCCTGCAGGACCTATAAGTTTTATGTCCTTACATCAATCTCTAGTTGTGATAGCAGTTGTTTCTGGCCACAACCGGGATTCGAACCCCGGTCTCCCGTGTGAAAGGCGGCGATCTTACCACTACACTATCCAGCAACTATATAATACAATATATAAAAAATATAATATAAATATAATATAAATATATAAAATATATAAAATATATTTTTGGCCACAACCGGGATTCGAACCCCGGTCTCCCGTGTGAAAGGCGGCGATCTTACCACTACACTATCCAGCAACTATATAATATAAGGGAGATTTACGGGAAAATACTAATACGGGAGGACGGCGCGAAAGAGAAGTAAAATACGGTAGTTTCCCGGCCAAAACGGGAGACTTGACAGCCTGAGATGGCTTTTCCAGCGAAAACGACTTCATTATTTATCTGATTGATTTATCGACAGACCATCATACTTTTTAGACGTTATAATAACAACACTCTATTGATCCCCCTCTTACTGTCCATGATACACAATGACGAGACACATGTTCACTAATGACGAGAACTATTCTATTTTTCATGCCGGGTCCTTCAAATCTTACATTTACAAATCTTGTTCTTGTTCTCTGCTCGTTCCCGTAGATATATATTATTATACGGAGATTTACGGAGTCTTCAAAGACGGTCCAGCTCAAGGATCACTGTTGCTGTGGTGTAGATCAGCTGATCTGTAGTAGTCTTCTACGTACATCTTCTAGTAGACCTTCTGAGGGTACTTCACGCATTCTTGGTCGGAGGGTCCAGGTTTCCAGCTTAGCTTATTTCTTATTTCTCAGGTCAGCTGCTCTTGTATTCAGCCTACTAATATATATGGGGCTTGGTACCCAATCTCGGAATGTGGGGATGATGATATCTCCCCCCTGACCTGTCGTCCTGGCTCCCCCTTGTCGTAGCAATCGTGTTGTACCTCATCAATCTCTAGTTGTGATAGCAGTTGTTTCTGGCCACAACCGGGATTCGAACCCCGGTCTCCCGTGTGAAAGGCGGCGATCTTACCACTACACTATCCAGCAACTATATAATACAATATATAAAAAATATAATATAAATATAATATAAATATATAAAATATATAAAATATATTTTTGGCCACAACCGGGATTCGAACCCCGGTCTCCCGTGTGAAAGGCGGCGATCTTACCACTACACTATCCAGCAACTATATAATATAAGGGAGATTTACGGGAAAATACTAATACGGGAGGACGGCGGGAAAGAGAAGTAAAATACGGTAGTTTCCCGGCCAAAACGGGAGACTTGACAGCCTGAGATGGCTGTCTCTGGCCACGCCCCCTACAGTCGGTCCGGCCCCTGGCTTTTCCAGCGTGTTCGCGAAAACGACTTCATTTATTTTCTTATTGATTTATCGACAGACCATCATACTTTTTAGACGTTATAATAACAACACTCTATTGATCCCCAAAGAGAGAAATTCTCTCCTTGCCTGCCCCCTCTTACTGTCCATGATACACAAGCACATATGTAGAAAAACGTCAGCTTGGAAGCCAAGGCTGGACTTAACCTACTCTATTCTGGTATTCTGTTCTCCCAAGTAAGGCGTGGGTTCGAATCCAACTTCCGACAAAAGTTCTTCAATCGCTACAGCACAATTTGAGCCACTTACGGCTTTAATTGCTTTGTTTTATTTTTGCGTTTCAGGCAAAACTACATAACACTTAAAGACACTACGGGCATGTAAATGGAGAACGAAATTATAGTTATACCGAATCTCCTACACACAATACCAAGGTTACCAACTTTGGTCAGCTGGCCGGAGTGAGACGTTCAATTCCCGTAAGATTTCTTTGCGCCAGCCTGAGAGTCTGAAAACACGTCACACCAGATGCATGAGAGATGGAAACCTGGGATATTCAGTCGAATCAGATCAAATATGATGCTAAGTTAGTACTAAGTTAAAATATGTTCCGCACTTGTAACATGCACCCATGATTTGGAACAGCAGCATACCTGTCAAGGTTTGGATTTGAAAATAAAGGAAATTTTCCGGCACCCGCCGTGAGCCATCCCACCACCGCAACCAGGCTCCAGTATCAACAACAACAAACAAACAAATTTATTTTTATATAGCGCATTATCACAACATTACATTGTCTCAAAGCGCTTTACAGTATCCTCACCCAAAGCCCCCAGTGAGTAAGCCATAGGCGACAGTGGCAAGGAAAAACTCCCTAGAAGGAAGAAACCTTGAGAGGGACCAGACTCAAAGGGGAAGCCCATCCTCCAGGGGCCGGCAGGGATAGTCAAATAGAGAGAGGAGAGCAAGGAAGATAAGCCAATGCCGAAGCCGAGTCTTCTTCCAATTGCCAGGCAACCAGAGGTAAGGCAGCGGGTCATACATGGAAGATCAGAACGGCGAGCTGGATGCAGGGACGTCACTGGTGGTGGTCGGGTGTGCTGGATATCTTGATAGATTGAGGTCTCCAGGCATCACCCCCAGGAGGAGTAGGGGAAATAAAATGTACAATTAGGCATAGTAGAGGAGGCTATTGGCAGTGCTAAAAGCTAGGTGAGTACAATATGAAGTGCAATCTGCAAGCTCCGGCAGATATGGCTATGGCAGCATCAGTAGGAGGGAGAGGCAAGTGGGAATGCCGGCATGGGGAGTCCCTGAAATGTCAGCACTCCAGTTCCACAAGAGATTGCAAAGCTAGAGTGACAGCACTGACAATCCAGTTCATCCAAAGCCAATGGCACCGATCCCCACCCAGCTCTACACCTCACACTACAGGTCTGCCTGGGAGTGAAGAGTTAGCTAGGGCTAGAACTAGTGTCCCTATACGCTAAACTAAACAGGTGTGTTTTTAGTCTGGACTTGAGTTTTTAGTCTGGACAGAGCACGTTACTGACACACACATCTTCTTCGCAATGTTGCACACCTCTTTAAAATTTGCCTTTGTGATCTCCGATTGCCTCAATCGGACATCATTAGTGCCGACGTGGATAACTATCTGAGAGTATTTACGTTTACTTTTAGCCAGCACTTTTAAATTTGCCGAGATGTCGGTCGCTCTGGCACCCGGGAGACAATTTACAATGGTCGCTGGAGTCGCTACTCTCACGTTTCTTAGAATAGAATCACCAATTATTAGAGCACTTTCAACAGGCGTCTCAGTGGGAGTTTCACTGAGTGGGGAGAACCTGTTGGAAACGCGGATAGGCGAATGGTGCCGGTGTAAGTTTGGTTTGGATTTGCGACTATGCCGCCGGGTCGTCACCCACTCGCCTTGCTGCGAAGGCTCTGCTGCCGGAGCAGGGGGAGACTTACTGGCTATCGCGGACATATCCGGAGCCGCTAATACTGAGTCAATAAAACTCTCATTCTCCTGAATGTTATGTAACGTCCGGATACGTCCCTCTAACACTACAATCTTCTCCGTCAGTCTAGCGACTAACTGACACTTCTCACATGTATAAATACCGCTAATGACTGGAGAAGAATAGCTAAACATATTACACTCAGAACACGGAACAGTAGACATGGCGTTGTACTTACGTAAACTGAGGCTGTAAGGCTGGAAGCACCTTCTTAATTGAACGAAGATCATGGGTCGGTACTTGCGTAGGTGATTAATCCGTCGGGGTCTGGGAAATTTTATTTATTTATTTTGGAGGATTATTAATCTTGCGAAGCTTTTTCCCAATGACTTAACTCGAATTATTATTTAGGTGATATCTATGGTTTCAAAGTTCGCGCGCTAGCAGTCAGTATCACTCTCGCAGGAAACAGGAAACAACGGAAATGACCATGTGTATCCCTTACATTTTAAGACAGGAAATATAAAATAATATAAATTATATAAAATATAATATAAATATAAATATATAAAATATATAAAATATAAAATAACCATTTGTCATTTATTTTCTATTAATTTTTCATGTTCACTCATGCGGCTCTGTCATTCACTAATGACTTGGATTTTTCATGCCGACTGACATCGTTCCTTCCCCGTGGGAGACAAATCTTACAGAACGCGTGACCCATCCTGCTCCTCTTCAGGAAAGTAAATTCGTCATCTTCGTCATCACCCCTTAAAACAATTACTGAAGCGAGACGGCGCACGCGTTACGGCGACAGATTTAAATTGTGAGTGCACTATATCTCGTCGCAAATGGTGCTTAACCACGGCGGGTCTCAAGCACAGGAGACTCCCAATTTCTAAATGACACACACTTGGCTCACAGCGCAAAGTTGTGTTAAACTTGCTTTGTCTAAAGCAGGCACACACATACGAGTATGATCCTGATAGGTAACTAAGCTATCGGTCTTATGTCCAAGCGCAACATAATTTAGGTTAGAACCTCATAACAAGTATTCCCGTTCGCTAATAGAGAGATCTCTCCCAGGATATATAGAAACGGAGACACTCGTCCGAATTGAACCTGGAAACAAAGCGCTACATCTGAGAATCTCGTCAGACATAGGGTTAAAGTTTACTGCAGTTTAATACGAAAGAACTACAATGAAATCACCGAAAATAAAACAAAATAATATAACTACTAATAATAGAAATAAAAATAACTATAATAAGCCCATATGATCCCGCTTAAATGCCTTCAGATTGCCATGAGTGCGACTTTTGCAACCAGTTGACAGTAGCGCTTCTTCACTGCACGTTCGGTCATAAAAAGTTTAAATTGTGTGCTCAGAATAAGTTTAAACCTTGTGCCTTGTGATTATTAACCAATTTTTATGCTGAATGGTCGGCTCAAACTCAATTGCGAAACACCGTGAGTCTGTTAATGTGTGACTTAAATGGAACTCATTAATAACCAGTATCACGTAATAACCTGGGTTAGAATAGAAGGCTTGTCCAACGAGCTGCGTCACCAGGTAATGTAAACGATCGGTAGCGAAGCTCCCCTCACGGCCAATGAGAGAGAGTCTCGCGATATTTCAGGCGAATTTGAGGTTTCAGAGCGTAGATCGCACAGGCAGGGATTCTTGTGAGCACTCAATGAACGGAGGCTGAAGTTGTGTAAAAGACATGCATTTATTCCTATAACTAACATAAGACAGACATTACACCTAACAAACAATAAACACGAAATAACGGAGTGGACACAAACAATGTAATCATGAAAATGCAATGACCAGATTTAAAATGAGTAACCTTAAAAGGGAAAATACTGTTCTGCAAAGCAAGCAATTTGTGGAAATACTGTCCTAAAGTAATATAGCAGGTGAATAGGAGTTTAGGTTGTTATAAATGAAAGGAAGTTTGTTTACTTGGTTGCAGAGTGGGGGGGGGGGGGGGTCTTGGCAGTTGGTTGCGGAGGCTGATGAGCTGATGGGTGATGGCACTCAGGGAGGCGCGGTGTTTGCAGCGGTTGTTGGAGTGGAGCCCCTCTGATTCCCTCTCCTGGTGAAGCTTGGGCTTGGTTGCAGTTCTCTGTCCAGCTGGGTCTTCACTGATAGGCTTCAGGAGGGCTTCTTGTGGGCTTCTCTTCTCTTGGGCTGATGTTCTCTGCCTCTCTTCGTGCTGATGGTCTTTTGTTTTCTCCTCCCTTCTGTTTCTCCTCTCCTGGCTTTGTTCTGAGGTGCCAGGTTTTATAGTGTAAAGTTCGTGAATAGGAGTGACCAGGAATTCGACTCCTGGACCAATGGCTGACCATCCATTTGGCGGGCTTTCGGAAGGGGGTCTGTATCAGTCCTTTTGAGATTTATGACCAGAGTGATTTCCCTTGTATTGATGATTTTCGTTAGGCTGGTGTAACTTTTGATATATTCACTTTCGTGGTAACCACTGACCAGATTTGGAAACTGGAGTGATTTTCCATCGGTTTGATACCAAACATGCCATAGCAGCCTAGCGGTTCACACCTCATACCATCTGTAATGATTAATTAATGATTACTTATATTATGTCGTTATGTTATATTACTCACACCTTATTTTATGCCTCACAATCTATATAATTGTAAATATACTGTGTAGCTGCTGGCGCGTTCCAAACTAAATCTCATTGTACTTACAATGTCAATAAAAACATCCATCCATCCATCTAGGCAGGCCAGTGTCGCCTCCATCCTTCCTGAAGTCAGTGATTCCTTTGTCTTTGTGCTGTTTAGTGCCAAATTGTTTGCTGAACTCCAACCTATCAGTTTCTGGACCTCATCTCTGTAAGCTGACTCATAAGAACCAAAGAGATTTACAAATGAGAGGAGGCCATTCGGCCCATCAAGCTCCTTTGAGGAGAACTTAGCTAATAGCTCAAAAATCTTATCTAGCTCTGATTTAAAAGAACCCAGGGTTTTAGCTTGTGTTACAATAACAGGAAGACTATTCCATACTCTAACTACACGCTGTGTACAGAAATGCTTCATCAAATTCGTTTTAAAATGTTCTCCAGCTAATTTCCACTTATGGCCACGAGTTCTGGTATTTAAACTAACATTGAAATAGCCATTTGGCTGAACAGCATCCAGACCTGTTAGAATCTTAAACACCTGGATTATGTCCCCCCTTAGTCTCCTTTGCTCGAGGCTAAACAGATTCAGCTCAGCTAACCTCTCCTCATTAGACATTCCTCTAAGACCAGGAATCATTCTCGTTGCCCTACGTTGCACCTTTTCCAAGGCAGCAATGTCCTTCTTAAGGTATGGTAACCAAACCCGCACACAATATTCTAGGTGGGGTCTTACCAAGGAATTATATTATCGTAGCATCACTTGCCTTGTCTTAAACTCCACACACCTAGAGATGCAATGTGCCTTCTCGCGTGGTGTTCCTGCAGAGGGAGTCTGTGAGTGCTGGAGATTGGGGGAGGGGGCAGTGTGGCTATGTCTGCTCTGTGTTCCTCCAGACGAGCAAAGAAGCTGTTTAGCTCCTTTGCTAAAAGGGCGTTGCTGTTAACAGTGACGGTGTTGTTGCCTTTGAAGTTTGTAATGTGTTGTATTCCCTGCCACACCCACTGTGGGTTGTTGTATGTGAAGTAGACCTCTATTTTCTGTTTCTCTGCCTGCCTGGCAACCTTGATGCCCCTATTCAGGTTAGCTCTGGCTGCACTCTGTGTTCTTGACTGCGCTGTCTTGTCCTGTAGTATTGTATTGTTGCTCTTGTGTTTATCTTGCACTTTCTCCCTCTGTTTGTGCTCCTTTCACTCTGTATAGTTCTATCTTGCCCGCACTTGTGTCATCTTGTGTTGTTTCTGTTTTTCTTCTTTGTCTTGCACCGTGGTCCAGGAGGAACAATGTTTCCTTTCACTGTGTACTGTGTATATTGCTGAAATAACAATAAACCCACTTGACCACCTGCCTCGATTCATCCTGAAGAGTTTTCCAATGTTGTTCAAAGGTCTGTTTGTTTCGGGTGAAGGACACGCCCCTGGACGTGCTGGATAAGGGGACCACAGATCAGTGTCCTCAGTCCTGCTTCTCCCTTCAAAGCTGAGAGGAAGATGACCCGCCTGCTGGTTCTGGTTTTGGCTTATGGAGCTCTGCTTATCTCCACAGAGGCCCAGCAAGATTACCACAGTCTCCCTGCACTCTACAAGACGGCCATTAAACTCGCAGTCGAAAATGCTCATCAAGGAACCCGTCAGCACATGAATTTCTATAACATCCAGGGCCGTCCGAAGGTAACTGCTGAGAAAGTGTTTACAAAAGTGTGAAACTTTCATCATCTGCAAGCTGAACTAATGAGAATCACATTGATTTTGATGTTTTAATTTCAATGCATATGATGCTTAATGTCTCTTCACAATGAAAGTGATGGTTGTATATCTCAGCCCTGGTCAATTTTACCTTCTCACAGTTTCTCTCTGAATCTGCTGCAGTCAAGTCTGTGACAGTTTGCCATTTTTTGGGTGATTATTGTTTGTTATATTGCCTTTAAAACAGTTGTAGGCAATTTTGTATATAACGTGTTTATGTGATTTAGATCAGCAGTGAATACATTGACATTGAGATTCTCTTGAGAGCAACAAAATGTCCAAAGTCAACTGCAACAGACCATCGGGCTGACTGTATTTTCATGGACAAGAGGGTAAGTAAAGAGTCACTGTGACTGTGAGCATTGGACATATCAGTTAGCAAATTAATTTAGGTTCATGTTAACTTTTTTGATGCCCTGCGGAGGAAAGTTAGCCAACAATAAAGTAACAAATAGATAGGTGGCCTCAAACAGCCAGTTCCATCACCTTATTCTCAAATTTTAGTAGGTTTACAGGCTTAAAGGCTGGATTACCAGGCAGTTGAAATCAGCCTTAAATGGCAGTGTGGTGTTTTGTGGTGAAAGGGCAATTAAATCTGGTCAGAGCAGGGTAGATGCGCAGTGTGAATTACCCTTTAAATTTACCTCTTTAAATAGTGAACTACAGGACCACTTAGCTTGATCGGAGGACAGTATTTTAATACAGAGCAGTGTTCAGTTAAACGGGATTTGTTGTTCATACTTTTAGATGAACTTGCTTTGTATAATATAGCCTTAAGGTGACCCTGCTTTGGAAGCTCTTTCCTCTAAAATTGTTCTGTGTCATTAAACCCTGCAGTCCAGCAGCTCTGCCTTAAATCTTTAGATATATCTTTACTACACCTTCTCTCACTGTATTTATTGCCCACCACTCTTTAAATACTGTTTTTGTGTGTCTGTGTGTTTTTGCAGCCATTCATTAACTGTAGAGTTTGCAGCAGACGGTCTGGTAATAATCTTACACATCCATCAATTGACTGTGTACCAAACAAGAAAGTGGATGAAGTAAGTGTAGAGAGTCTTAGCATTATGGAAATGTAACAGGTGTGTGAATTGTGTCTAAACATGTGGTTCAACTTTGATTGTGTTTGTACATGCAAAAATTTGATCAGAGTACTGTTTATTAATGACAAGGTTACTTTTAATCTGAACAACAGTGGCAGCACCAGGGAAAAGCTTGGGGGGGGGGCTCTAGCTCCTCCTCCAATGACCATAGTACCCCCACAGCACCCCCAAAATATTGGTTTCATTTTTTCTTTAACTATCTGTAAAATCTGTATATTGTGTAAGACATTTTTGCGGTTTTTATAGCATACTTGTAGTGTATTTTTTCTTCAAAGTACACATAGAGGCTCTGTGAGCTAGACGTTAGAATTTCATATTTTATCATATTTTATCCATGCTGTAGCTTATCGTGCTGTGTGCTTCTATACAGCATCTACATAAGCTGAAAAGCTAAAGCACCCGCTCTAAATAATCTCACTCCCCTATAGCACCTGTAGCATTAAGTCACTGGCGCTGCCACTGCTGAATAAACGACTCCAATCTGACTAAACCGCTTAACTTTTCCTCCCCATGTTACATTTCAGGACAAACGACGTAATATGTGTCCTTCTGATAAACCTCCTCTCAGATCTAAAACTGCCTTGGCTTCCAAGGACACTAAAGAAGCTGAAGGAGACTGTCTGGGCTGTTTCTGATGGCTGATGGTCCTGCAATGTGGACCAGAGGAGGAAACTGGAAGGGAAAATGCTTTGCTTTATATCATGCCCACCCAAAGCCCCCAGTGAGTAAGCCATAGGCGCCGATAGCATGGAAAAACTCCCAAGAAGGAAGAAACCTTGGGAGGGACCAAACTCAAAGGGGGAGCCCATCCTCCTGGGGCCGGCAAAGTGTAGGTGCAGGATCACAAAAAACTTAACGAGAGAATTCGACTGTCCCTCACAAAAACTGTAAAGTTTTAGTGGCTAAATTGCTTTTTCTATGCCTTTTCAAACAGGAGGAGATTTGTTTGGCTATATGTAGAAATTTTCTATACAATTTAGACAGCACAGAATCATTAACCTACTTTAATGAATTTATTTATACAACCACATATTTCACACATTTTGACATCAGTCATGCAGTGAAGATACAGTCTCTTTATTTCTTGACGCCAACCCTCCCCATTAATCCGGGCTTGGGACCGACACCTAGTTGAGCTGGCTTGCTCCCTTAAGTGGCTGGGTTAGGCTAAACTATGTACATATTTATAAAGACTACAATAAATTTATAAAGACCTCCCTAAATATGTAGTCTAACAAAACGCAGTTTAAAGAAGGTAGCCTACCTGGTAAACAAAGAAATTAAAAGGCCCACAGCATATAATCGGGCTATATTCCAAGCAGTTTTTAAGAACGTAACCTACATGGCGAAATTGAATTACTTTCTGGACCAACAAACGCAACCAGGCATGAACATTATGCACCTTCCTAGTCTTGATGTAAGTCGTCCTACAGATGAGGACGTTAGGCAGCCTTTAGATCCGACCCATCATGCACTGCAGTTTTTTGCAAATTCCTCAGACGGAAAACCATTAAATACCTCTTCTATTACCTTATATTACCTTATATTCATGTAATAAATATACAAATATCAATTAGTTGGAAATCAGCCAGACAGACGTAATTACTACAAATGGTTTCCACTGTATTTGTGACTCTGAGTGCCGCAGGCTTGGATGCAGTGCCGCACCATTTTGTAAGGCATGCACTGGCCAATCATGTAGCACTTCTCTCAGAAATATTAATGAGACATCACCTACCACCCTGCAAAAAAGAAATTTGCCGCTTGTCCCCCTGCACATGAGCCAACTTGGCTGCGTCAACCAGCGGAGCTCCGGAGCCTCTGGAGAAACACGCGGCAAAAAAGGCTCGCATGCGGTCTTCCAAAGTTTGGGAATACTTCAGTCATGACACCTTTTCTGCGCCTCTACTGTAGCTGGCGTTAATGATGCTGTTTCAGCCATTTTATATTTTCTGTTTACTTATTCTGTCATGTAAGACTGAGACAAATTATCGTTTACGACAATTCTTACACACTGTAGCCTGACTTGCTGACTTAAGTAAGTTTAACTATAAGCTACCTTTGCTAGTGTTTGTGAATAACATGTTTCTCTAGTTATGAAATTATTCCATGTTTTAGCATCTGTTTCAACATTAAAGTCAAATTGGTATACTGAAATATATAAAAACTATTGAACTATTAACTTAAGTCTAACATAGAAAATCCTACTGAATCTCTTAAGATTTTCCTTTTTTGTTAATGCACTAATGTTTAAGAAGTGTCTTAATAAATTGAATTTCAGATTTGTGTGTGGGTGGGAGTGGGTGAATTGTATTAAATTCATACATTCATTCTTTTGGCTCAGACATTACTGACCTAAAACAAATTGAGGCATTGGGTAAGTGCTTAAATTAGCTACTAAATGGCAAAAAATATTCTAAATATCACATTTTCCATTCTTCGGTATAATTTTAACGAATCACCTATGCTGCCAAACATTAACGCATAGATTGTCACAACACTCTATGTTTTAGTTCTTCTTTATGTGTATAGGACGGTGTGATGGTTCTGGTGGTGGGTGTGGCCGACGCTGCTCGCGATGTTTGGCTATGCTGCAGTCCCAGGGACCAAGTTGGAACACATTTCCACCTTCAAGCTTAGGTGGAAAAACGGCACCGAGACCCAGCAGCAGGACAACTTCACTTGTCCAGACAACCAGCCCTGCTTCATCATTGAAGTAAGCCCTGTGAACAGGAGCGAGATGTACTTCTGCAGTGGATGTTATAGCGGAAAGAACATCCCCATCCTCACGTCTGCCGGAGTGCCCCCTCAAGTGGGTGTGTGACTTAACTCGATGGATGAATTGGACAGAATGTACTGTTACTAGAGGTCGACCGATATGGGTTTTTCAATAGCCGATGCCGATATTTAGGAGTCAGGGTCAGGCGATGGCCGATATATGCTGCTGATTTTTTTTGGCCGATAATTGGACGTTTTCCCCTCTATTTGCATGGTAAAATATCACACTAATAATAACAAACGATACACAAAATTTCTCAATTTAGCATTTATTGAATACTCAACTTGGAAACAATAACACATTTATAAACAATAAAAATAGCAGCATCAGAATCTCTGTTAGTGCACAATATAGCAGCAAACTCCTCATGTTTGACGGAAGGAAATTTGTAAACAATACAAAAAGGAATAAGCATGTTATCTTCAGTTGTAATCCCACTTCCAGTCCCTGAGTCTTACTCACCACACTCATACTTCACAGCAATCAGACAGCAGTTAATTAACCAGAAGAGAAAAATGCAAAAACACAACAGAACTTGTAAATAATAACAAACTAATAGACAATAAAAATAGCAGCATCAGAATCTCTATTAGTGCCAAATATAGCAGCAAACTCCTCATGTCTGACGGAAGGAAAATTTGTAAATACACAAAGGAATGAGCACATCTTCAGTTTTAATCCCATTTCCAGTCCCTGAGTCTTCCTCATCCCACAAGCAGGCAAGGCATGTCACCCCGGTTGTGTGACACTTATTTTATATAATAAAATAAGTGCCCCCTGCGGCCCCAGAGCCCGAGCAGCCGTCTCCGCTGCCTGCAGCTACCGCGCCCACGTCCGAGGCGCTTTCCCTGCCTGCAGCTCCCGGGCAGGCGCCCCCTCTGCAGCCTGCAGCTCCAGTCCCTGGCCCCACTCCAGTCCCTTCTCCCCCTGTGACTCTGGTACCCTCACCCCGACGAGCCCGACCCCGGCCACGGGTCCTTATGTCTGTGTCCCATAAGGGGAGAGGACACAGACGCACGGCTGGGGTCCCACCCGCCCAGCCCCCTGGCTCGCCCTCCCTCGCCGGCGCTAGGGCTTGGTCGGCGCCTGCGGGTCCTGGCCCTCCGGGTCGGCTGTCGTCTGCGGGTCCCCCTCCGCGGCCTCGTCGCCCTGCCTCGGTCCCTCCTCCGGCGTCTTATCGGTTGCCTGCGGGCCCCCCGACGGCGGCTCCTCATTCGCCTGCTGGTCCTCCCGCTCTGGCGTGTCGGAGGACGTCGCCGTCTGCTGCGGCTCCCCCTCTCTCCTTGCCCTCGCCAGGGTCCCTTCCAGCTCCTTCGTCCCCTTCCCTGGTCTCCCCTCCGACTCCCTCCTTCGTCCCTGCGTCTGTCCCTCACCCCATCTCCTCGGCCCCTCCGGCTCCGGCCTCCCGGCCGCCTGCAGCCCTTCCGGCTGCCTCCCGTCGCCCGCTGGGTCTCCCTCGGGCTCCTCTTGGTTCCCCCTCCTTCTCTCCCTGGCCTCCCGTCTTTGTCCCTCCTGCCTCTGCTCCCCCTCGCTTTGTTCCTCCTGTCTCTGTCCCTCCTCTCTTTGTCCCTCGTCCCTCTGGCTTCTGCTCCTCTTTCCCCGATGTTCCCTTCGTTCACTCCCGGTCCTTTTGTCCTGCCTGTTCCCTCCGTGTCCCCCTTTCTGATCTGTTTCTCTGCCTTTCCTGTCTTATGTCAAGTCTTGTCCTGGCTCCTTCCCCTGTGCCAGTTCTGTCTGTCCGTTCTGTTCCCTGTCCCTCATTAATGAGGTTTTATATAGATATACATATATGCCCGGCTTGTCCGCTCCTCGTGTGTGCCACGCCCCCTGATTACCCACGTGTGCTTCCCTGATCGTCTCCTGCTTTGCCCGATTACTTTGATTAGTCATGACCTATTTTAAGTCCTGGTCTTACCTGTTTGCCCTGTCCGTCATTGTAGTTTGTCAATGCCTGCGTTCCGTCCTGCTCTACCCGCTCCGTTTCCCCGATTAAAGACCCGTTTTCACAAACACAAAAAATTGGTTCAGATAGGCGACGGACAATCTGATTGGCTCAGATAGGCGACGGACAATCTGATTGGCTCAGATAGGCGACGGACAATCTGATTGGCTCAGATAGGCGACGGACAATCTGATTGGCTCAGATAGGCGACGGACAATCTGATTGGCTCAGATAGGCGACGGACAATCTGATTGGCTCAGATAGGCGACGGACAATCTGATTGGCTCAGATAGGCGACGGACAATCTGATTGGCTCAGATAGGCGACGGACAATCTGATTGGCTCAGATAGGCGACGGACAATCTGATTGGCTCAGATAGGCGACGGACAATCTGATTGGCTCAGATACGCGACGGACAATCTGATTGGCTCAGATAGGCGACGGACAATCTGATTGGCTCAGATAGGCGACGGACAATCTGATTGGCTCAGATAGGCGACGGACAATCTGATTGGCTCAGATAGGCGACGGACAATCTGATTGGCTCAGATAGGCGACGGACAATCTGATTGGCTCAGATAGGCGACGGACAATCTGATTGGCTCAGATAGGCGACGGACAATCTGATTGGCTCAGATAGGCGACGGACAATCTGATTGGCTCAGATAGGCGACGGACAATCTGATTGGCTCAGATAGGCGACGGACAATCTGATTGGCTCAGATAGGCGACGGACAATCTGATTGGCTCAGATAGGCGACGGACAATCTGATTGGCTCAGATAGGCGACGGACAATCTGATTGGCTCAGATAGGCGACGGACAATCTGATTGGCTCAGATAGGCGACGGACAATCTGATTGGCTCAGATAGGCGACGGACAATCTGATTGGCTCAGATAGGCGACGGACAATCTGCCAATCAGATTGTCCGTCGCCTATCTGAACCAATCAGATTGTCCGTCGCCTATCTGAGCCAATCAGATTGTCCGTCGCCTATCTGAGCCAATCAGATTGTCCGTCGCCTATCTGAGCCAATCAGATTGTCCGTCGCCTATCTGAGCCAATCAGATTGTCCGTCGCCTATCTGAGCCAATCAGATTGTCCGTCGCCTATCTGAGCCAATCAGATTGTCCGTCGCCTATCTGAGCCAATCAGATTGTCCGTCGCCTATCTGAGCCAATCAGATTGTCCGTCGCCTATCTGAGCCAATCAGATTGTCCGTCGCCTATCTGAGCCAATCAGATTGTCCGTCGCCTATCTGAGCCAATCAGATTGTCCGTCGCCTATCTGAGCCAATCAGATTGTCCGTCGCCTATCTGAGCCAATCAGATTGTCCGTCGCCTATCTGAGCCAATCAGATTGTCCGTCGCCTATCTGAGCCAATCAGATTGTCCGTCGCCTATCTGAGCCAATCAGATTGTCCGTCGCCTATCTGAGCCAATCAGATTGTCCGTCGCCTATCTGAGCCAATCAGATTGTCCGTCGCCTATCTGAGCCAATCAGATTGTCCGTCGCCTATCTGAGCCAATCAGATTGTCCGTCGCCTATCTGAGCCAATCAGATTGTCCGTCGCCTATCTGAGCCAATCAGATTGTCCGTCGCCTATCTGAGCCAATCAGATTGTCCGTCGCCTATCTGAGCCAATCAGATTGTCCGTCGCCTATCTGAGCCAATCAGATTGTCCGTCGCCTATCTGAGCCAATCAGATTGTCCGTCGCCTATCTGAGCCAATCAGATTGTCCGTCGCCTATCTGAGCCAATCAGATTGTCCGTCGCCTATCTGAGCCAATCAGATTGTCCGTCGCCTATCTGAGCCAATCAGATTGTCCGTCGCCTATCTGAGCCAATCAGATTGTCCGTCGCCTATCTGAGCCAATCAGATTGTCCGTCGCCTATCTGAGCCAATCAGATTGTCCGTCGCCTATCTGAGCCAATCAGATTGTCCGTCGCCTATCTGAGCCAATCAGATTGTCCGTCGCCTATCTGAGCCAATCAGATTGTCCGTCGCCTATCTGAGCCAATCAGATTGTCCGTCGCCTATCTGAGCCAATCAGATTGTCCGTCGCCTATCTGAGCCAATCAGATTGTCCGTCGCCTATCTGAGCCAATCAGATTGTCCGTCGCCTATCTGAGCCAATCAGATTGTCCGTCGCCTATCTGAGCCAATCAGATTGTCCGTCGCCTATCTGAGCCAATCAGATTGTCCGTCGCCTATCTGAGCCAATCAGATTGTCCGTCGCCTATCTGAGCCAATCAGATTGTCCGTCGCCTATCTGAGCCAATCAGATTGTCCGTCGCCTATCTGAGCCAATCAGATTGTCCGTCGCCTATCTGAGCCAATCAGATTGTCCGTCGCCTATCTGAGCCAATCAGATTGTCCGTCGCCTATCTGAGCCAATCAGATTGTCCGTCGCCTATCTGAACCAATCAGATTGTCCGTCGCCTATCTGAACCAATCAGATTGTCCGTCGCCTATCTGAACCAATCAGATTGTCCGTCGCCTATCTGAACCAATCAGATTGTCCGTCGCCTATCTGAACCAATCAGATTGTCCGTCGCCTATCTGAACCAATCAGATCGTCCGTCGTCTATCTGAACCAATCAGATTGTTTTTCTTACACAAAAAATTATTCCGTTTTCAAAACACTTTTGTGCAAGAAATGCTCCCATGAGCCTGTGTTTAGTGCCTACAGAGGTCTTCTTTTTGCCACTGGTACAGGAGAGTACGGGTCCCACCTTGCCACAGCCAGGCACCTCCACGCTATCGACGGGCCGCGGAATCTCGATGGAGCGCACGTTGCCGTACTTGCAACACTCCTCCCGGATGTCCTCCAGGATCTCCTCGTAGTCCTCGTCGTCCACCAGCTCCTCGGGCATGACCATGTTGAGGAGGCACAGCACCTCCGTGGGCATGCCGGAGCTCTGCAGCCGCTGCAGCCCTGGAACCTGCAGCGTCACCGGCGTCTCGATGATGGCCGTCTGTCCCGGGGGGCGACAAGAGTGTCAGATACCCCCTGATCGTCCAATCGTCTCGAGTAACAGCGAGAAATTTACATGGACCCAAATAAACCCAAGAAATAGGGGCATTAAGCTTCCTGGGAGGCACCCAGGAACCAAGTTGGGTTTAGGACATCAGAAAGGCGGCAGCCGAGGGCAAATACTCACAGCGTTGGCATTCTTAGCCCCCACGCTTGCCCGCTGGACGATGAGCTTCTTGTCTCCGAGCTGCATGCCATTGAGTCCAGCCACGGCCTGCGGGATGCATCCCACACAAGCGTCAGCAATTCCATCCGGAAGCCCCGAGTCACCCCAGACCTTCCAGCTGCTGCCCCACCTCACGCACCTGGTCAGTGGCACTGATGTCCACGTATTCACAGAAAGCATAACCCTTAGACAGTGACGTGGCACTGTCCTTCACAAGGTTGAAGGCCTTAAGAGGTCCGAACGACGTCAAGAGTTCCTTCACCTGGGCAAGAGGAGGAGACGCGGGGGGGCGATTAGCCCGACAGTCCAGGCACGGCGCCTCGCTAGAAATGCTAATCTTAACTGTGGGAGAAGCAGCATGTTAAACTTTGCAAAACGACATGAGGAAACAGTGAAGACATCAGGAAAATGGCTTTATGACAAGTGGCTCGACATTACGGTGCAACACTAGAGCTCAAAGCCCCCTGTGCCCTTTCTGCATGACTTACTTACTGGGAGCGTACAAAAGTAACTATTTTGATTCTTGTCAATGAATGATAACACAGATTCCCCCCCCCCCCATCCTACAGCATATACAACACAACTGAATTCCTAATCAAGTTCTCTGATAATTCCAACTACGAATTTTGAAATATGGACCGAGTTGCATCTGATTTTAAGGGCCACAATAATTAAGCTAGATGGTATATAAAAAAAAACTAAATAAAAACAGCTAATTATATGTTAAGTGTTCCATGTATACAATGTGGAGGGGGGGGGGGGCGACTCGGCAGAACACAAACCCAGCCGAATCACTGACTTCCTGTTCTTAAAACCAAGAACCACATTGGTGCAGTTAATTAGAGGGACAAAGCCTACAGGAGATAAACTCACAGGTAAAGCTAAGAGCCGCCACAGGGTCCTGCTAAAGGGGCCACGGCTTGAAGCCAAACAGGACGAAATAGCTCTGCTAACATCATTCCTCACTTATTCTACAGGAATCTACTGTAAAGCCGCATTAACCACTGACTTCAGAAAGGAGTCACCTGGGACACTGGCAGCCACAAGAGGGCGCTACCTCCTACCTTCTCTTAGGGGCAAAAAAAAAAAAAAATCAAATTTATACCCTGTGATCAGCATAATAAGTCTCTCCCCAGCCTTCAACCCCCAAAAAAAGGACCCCATATGCTTAAGAGCACTCCAGGACAGAGCCCCCCCACAGGGGCAGGCCGTCGACAGGGAGGATATCCGTGCGAGGGACGGAATGTCTTACTTGCCTTGTGTTACATGTTGGCATGGCAGCAGTAGGTCAGTACTACTGAACAAATTATGAGCGAAGACTTAACGATCTTACAGGCCCCTAGCTGGGGACAAAGTGGGGAACAAAAATGAAAGAGCTGTAAGTATCAAAGCGGTAGCAGGGACTGCAAAAAAAATGTAAACACCAGGATACAAGCAGCGGTTTCCATTTCACCTGTCTATGGCACATTTACTGGCTTTGACGTGAAATACATTAACAGTTCTGCTGGATTCAAACTCTCTCCCCCCAGTGCTGCTTTGGTACAGCCTTCCTCTTGACTTGGATTACATGTGACTCACACTGGATAAGAAAGATTACGATGACAATCCGAAAAGGAGGAAAAAAATCAAAGAAAAACAAACTGACTGCACTTCTCACTTACCTTTCACTGAAACCGCGATCACTATCTTGTGGGCTGAGTCTTGCCATTTTTAACAGTTTAGGCTAAAGTGAGTGGGACACCGGAGCTCAAAATGTTACAATGCAGGGGTGGACGCAAAACGTTTTGCGATTAACTTTTGCAAAATAAATAGGTAAACTATTAAATGCCTGTATGGATTATGTCTATAATGGGCCGATTTCAGTGGGGTGGCGATATAGGAAGAAAAAAAAAAAATCATAAAAGATGCTAATGAGAAGTAGAAAATGTCTAAAATGTGACCCTTTCAACACTTTCAGAGTAAGACGACCTCATCTGTGCATGTTGTTATGGTAATATTATCCATCACTGACGTCATAACAGAATAGGGCATGGGGCACGATGTGAAAACTCCAGTGAAGCTGATAATCGTTCACCGGGAAAAAGGTCCGAAGTATTTTCTGCCTTTCGAGCGACACAGCAATGTAGGGAACGATTCTTCCGCAGCTCCCCATCGCTGTTAACGGGATGTGAAGTCATCGTTCTCAGTGTGCGGACATGGACGTGAGACACGGCACGTCTGCGAATACTGAAGCGTTTGGGGACTTGGTCGATCTCCCCCACATTTCAAGCACAGTCTATGGTAGTGTTTCCCAGCCCAGTCCTCGGGGGTACCCCCCCGGTCAGTCCACGTTTTTGCTTCCTCTCAGCACACCTGTACCAGGTATTCGGTGTTCCTGATTGGCTGGGAGCTAGGAGGGAGCGAAAATGTGGACAGTCGGCGGTTCCCCGAGGACTGGGATTGGGCAAACACAGGTGTACGGCAATGTGGAGGTATTCGTCAGTTAGGTGACGCGCAGATGACTCGATTTTAAATTTTCATGCAGCAAAACGACGCGGCTGATTCATCCGACTAACACTCAGCAATTAACCCGATATACAAATATTCCAGGGTACCCAGCAACAGGCAGCACAGGGACTGGCTACGTGACTGGTTTGGCAAGCCGCCAGCTGTAAGGCACGTTTCCCAAAGCCTTTGTTGCTAATAAGGTTATTTGCTAACAACATTAGATAACAACTGAATGGTTCCAACTATGCAAGTCGATAACATGAGGTTTTGGGAAACGTACCTTTTACATTAGCGGGGTCTCAATATCTTCATAATTTACAGCTGGATAAACAATGAGCGTAATGTAACTGTCAACTCATTACCTACATGTCTAATAAATGTTTAATAAATCCCATGAATATCTTTAAAAAAAAAAAAAAAAAACCTCAAATGTGCGGCTATTTTCAGCAGCTAGCTTTAAACATGATGCTGACATTTGACCCCCCAGTATCTTGTAATGAATTTTAAGCGGTGAGGTAACTTTGACAGGCTTTCTTTTCCTACTAATCAGTTACACAGAGACGAGTGTTTATTTTATGTATGTATGTGCGTGCGCGTGCGTGCGTGCGTGCGTGTGCGTGTGTGTGCATGCCTGCTTGAGTTCCACGTGCAGCAGTGGGACAGAAACACAGGAGGGTTGTGGGTCGGCTCCCCGGCGACAGAGACTGAGGGCGGGGTACCTGATCGTCACTGAGATAGTTGGGCAGGCCTCCGACAAAGAGCTTGTGTGGCGAGTCTGGAACCACGGTGGAGACGACCCCTGCAGACAGAGCGGCACGGCGCCCAAAGCCGGCCGATCACAGCAAACCGTCAACATGCCGGATAATGACCACGAGCAAACGGCGCGAGTGAAATAAGCCAACTTCAAATCAGTATGACGTCGTTATCTCCTATATAATATCAGATAAATGTAACTCCAGCAAAAAAATACCTAAATACTGGGGCAGTTTGACGACTGTTTTTTGTCTCTCCCATCTTGCTCTCCATGGGAGATGCTGACACATGCAGCACCAGTCAAAAGTATGGACACACCTGCTCTTAATGCATTTGTCTCTATTTTAGCTGTTATTCACCTTATAGTAAAAGGCCTTTGGGCATGGAAGTTATGCATATGAAGTACTGCAAAGACAAAATTTTTGTCTCTTCAAAATAGGAGCCATTGGCTTCGATGACAGCATTGCGGACTCAACCAGCTAACATATGTACCCACCTGGACCGTTTCTCCAACAGTCCTCGAGTTTCCACAAGTTCTGCGCGCAAGCTGGCTACCTTACTCTTACTCTCATCCAACTGATCCCAAACCAGCTCTATAGAGTTTAGGTTGGGGGGCTGTGGGGACCATCTCTTTCCTAGTTCACAAGGTAATAAGCTACTTGCATAACCTTCAAGGTGGGCTTTGGGTCATTATCTTGCTGAAAAACAAGTCATTTTCAGTAGGTGTGTCCAGAATTTTTAACTAGAATAGGAGCCAGCAACCCTAGAACAATTTGGGGGTTAGGGTCCTTGCTCAAGGGCCCAGTGGTGAAATCACTCTGCCAACCCTGCCAACCAGCAACCTTCTTTTCATGGGCAAACATCACAGAGCCACACAACACCCCTATGTTAACAGTAAGAAGTGAGTGACTGAGCTGTGTGTGTGTGTGTGTGGCTCAGCTGGTTAGGATGCCAGCGTTATCATCAGAAGATCACTGGTTCACATCACTGGTGATCACACCACTGGGCCGGCGAGTTTGCTCTAGGGACAGGCTGACCCTGATTTCTCAAAAAAAAAAAAAAAAAAAAAAACATTCTTCACTTTGGATAAAACTGTCTGCTAAATATTTACAACATTAAGTAAATAAAAGTGAAAGTCTCCCTCTTTATATGACAAGACATCCGCAGCTTGCGAAGGACAGTCAGTCCGTAACGAGTACAAAAAACTGGCCTTGCCGATCGGCTCTTCAAAGGTAAATAAAGATTAAGGTTATGACGGCGACAAGCAAAACGGACCTGGTACGTGGAAGGCGGGCTGCTCTGAGATGCCAGGCAGGGGGCGATAGTCGTGGGGCCGCCTGATTTTTAACGACTGACCCTGGAAAATGATGCCGTCGAAGGCCATTGCCTGCGTGGTCTCATCCACGGACCGAAACTAGGGCAGAACGAAGAACGTCGTTAATCAGGGAAGGCTGCGGTCTCCGCCTGGACACAGCAGCCATTAGGCAGGAAAGACTCTTACTTCAAGGAAGGCAAAGTTCTTGTCCTGGTTTATCTGAACAGCGAGGACGGGATTGGTGGGACCTTGACATAAGCCAGCCAATCGCATCTGGGTATTGAAGAAATCCGCCATGGCCTCCTAAAAAGACAGGCAGACACACTGAATGAAGACAGGCAGACGTCTGAAGACATCAAAACAGGCAAACGAGAAAAAAAATGACTGACAAGTCTAGTACATTTATCTATTTATTTTGCGGACACTTTCATCCAAAGCAACATACATTTCATTGAAGAAGCAGGACCAGACAGTTCCTAGAGCAAATAGTGCTTAAGGGCTGCGCTCGGGGGCCCAATGGTGAAATCACTCTGCTGCCCAAGGGATTTGAACCAACAACCTTCTTGTGACCGGCTCAGTGTCCTAACTCACTGAGCTACACATGACACCAGTATGCATGACAGAAGGCAACGCGGGACTTTGCCTGGACTCACCTCCGTCAGGCCGAAGGGGATGTTGCCGACATAAAGCCGCCTGGCCTGCCGGGTCATCTGGCTGCCGACCATCGGCACCTGGGTGGGCGTCACTGCCACGCCGCTGGTGGTGGATGTTGCCAGTAAAGCTATCGTGGGGATCTGCCCTGCAGCTGTGGGGAGGAGAAAGGGCTTCAAGACCCCAACCAGGGACGGCCAGAACATCCGGATCGTCGCCTTCATTTGCTTCTAACCCCTAGGTTTAAGCTCTCTTCACACTGTCTGAAATCATCCCAAGTGTTATTCCCTCTTTGACCAGCAGGGGGGAGGAGGGCACTCCAGAATAAATGCTTTCATTGCAACCAATATACCATAACCTTGCAATACTGAACTAGCACACATGGAAGCGTCGCATCCAAACCTTGCATTGCCTTGTACTGCATGGGGGTGATGTGCTCGAATCCCGGAGGGGGAACATCCCAGTACTTGTATGTCCTTTTCTTACGGCTTCTCCGAGGAGAGTAGCTGCCCAAACACAAAACAGAAGGTTGTTTTCCCCAAACAATACAGTGTAAACACTCAGAATCTGGCAAAAACAAACAGATGGCAGAATGTTTACATTTAACTTTGGATCGCAGGCAGTTTAAGGTCATGAGGGTGTGACCATGCGCCACTTTTTAGGCTGGCTTTGAGGTCCCATCGCTATGGCGGGGGCTACTTATAAACGCCAGTTAAAATTTAATATGGGTACAGTCCCCCTTCCCACCACGAAGAAACCAATTGGTTGATTGTGAAAGAAACTTGTTAAGAGGCCTCAAACCATGCTAGATATCAGCTTCAGTGCCTGTAACCGGGACCGTGAGGGGGGGTACCTGTGCTTCTTGTGCTCGCGTGAGCTGCTCCGTCGGTCACGACCCTTGCGGTCGCGGCTGCTGCTGCGCTTCTCGTGACTCCGCCCCCTGGAGTCCTTGCTCCAGCGGCGGTGCTTCTCGCCACGGCTCAGAGACCGGCTGCGGCTACGCTTCTTGTGTCGCTCCTTCTCCCGCTCTGGGGGACGACACCGTGGTACCAGTGAGACGGTGGGCGGAGCGACATGACTGCCCCCCTACCATCCATTTCGATAAATCCAAGATGTGTAACTCAGAGGGATTATGAATGTGTGTCCGGATGGTTGTGGGTTTGAAGCCCATGAGTCACAGAGTAATCATATTACCAACTTCCCTGGGGTGCTGGATGCTGACTGACCCAGCGCTATGCCTTAAAAGTCACTTACGGAGACCAAGATGTGGTACGGGGTCTAACTCCCCAGTTTCCTCACCAGAATGAAGCACCTCCATTCAATTCACATATTCAATCACACCCTCCTGAAACAAACACACCCATCTCTCAATGGCTAATAATTTCAAGGGCACAAGGACATCCCCTTGAATGTCAGTCTGTTGTGAAACAATAAAAACATAACCAGACTAATTAATGATATAGGAGCACAGTGGTGAGTACAGTTGCCTCACGCCTCCGAGTCTGGAGGCCTGAATTTTGCCTCTGCTCTCTGTATGGGGAATTTGCCTGGAATAGGCTCCAGGGGAGCCTGACTAAGATAACTGGTTGGACGATGGATGGGTAATTAATATCGTTTCAATCTGACAGACAGCACTTTATTAAACTAGCAATAAAATATCACCTTTCTATCCCAGCAGGTCCTTCATATAGAAGCTTAAATAAATCCCTGAAGGTGCAGTTTTCAGTGAAGCATTTAAACGCAGGTGCTGCTCGAGGAATCAGCTTCATGCATCAGTTATAACAGCGTTACGGTAATGCACCGCTGCAAAAGTACAGACACGGAGCGGCCAATGCATCTTACGTAAATCGGTAATAACCAATTACCGCAATCGCAGGCATAGTCAGAGCGCAGATATGAATGACTGGAACTGCTAGTTTATCAAACACGGCGGCACTTAGTGCTCGTCTAGCCGAATCAGGTCGTTTCGAATGACATTTTAGTGATTTAGTGATAAGGAGCTGATATGACAAGATTGCCATTTGATAGGTACATAAATCAATCCTACTTTCGACTCCGTTGTAACGCATGTTGTATATTTCAGTTGCGTTAGTATGGCTTAAGTTTATTCAGTTTACTGGATTCTCTGCACTTTAATGAAGTTATATGTGTATTGTTATATAACTGTACATCATTGTTAGTTACTGCTATCCGCTGTAAAGGTAGATACAGGTGCAAGACTTTGCAATAACGACCTAAAAGCAGTTGTTATGATTCCAGGGAACGCGGCTGATTTTTAGAGTCTATACATCATGAAGAAACGGCGATCGTGTGAGAAAGACTTATTCTGTACGGATGACAGGGCCAGCATTTCGGACCCAAGGGAAAGGCTATTGTGCATCGGAAAGAGACAAAATCATATCATTATATAGAAAACTCGTCGTAGTATTTAAAAACCAAGTAACTAACACTGTTATTAAGTGCGGACTTTAAATCAAGTGGTCGCGGTCGTTTTTATTTGCATAAAACTTTAAACGTGATCTTGAAAATATAACGCTTGCAACAAACATCCATGCATAGTGTGTTACTGCGAATGAAAATACGCGGGTCACAATTTATGATCCAAGTGTATAATGGTAAATAATTAAATAAATAAAACCGCAGGCTTTCACATCGAGTGCACCCCAATAACGTTTCATTGAAATGTCCATGTTATGTACGCCGGGCACTGATGGATGCAGGCCTAGCGATCTCTATAACAATGCCAAGCAAAGAATGTCACTGATTTACCAAAGCGGTCAGTTTTCGGGGATCCTGCGGCAGCTGGGAGAAGAAGAATCGGGCAGGTTTCAGAATCGGCGAGCGCTCGGATAAAAGGCACCGATTTCCCAGCCGCGCTTTTCTTTTCGGAACCAGCAGAAGTGCCCTCCGCACCATCCTCGGCGCTAGGACACGCCGGCCACTTTATTACCCTAAAACAGGGAGCATACACCGATCTTCAAAGCCAAACTTACCTTGCCGATTTTCGCTTAACTGCTTCTCAAACTCATCGAAATCGGACATTTTTCAGTCCGTACTAAAGACGTATTGCAAAATAAGCAGAGGTCCAACAGTAGGCCTTTGAATGGGCTACAGGCTGCATTGGGTTCTGCTGCTTTTTCTTCCGAGTCGCCTGCCCCTCCTCCCCCGAAGTCATCGGCTCTTCCTCGGTTGTATCACACACAGGTTCGGAAACATTCGATGCGCATTACCGTCCCCTCCTGCACTGGAGGGTTAAGGACAACGTGATTATATCGAACCAAAATTGAAATGTGCAAGTTGACTTTCCTAGTTATACGTCTTCATTTTTATTCTGGGTTTAACAACCATGAGTTTATGACGTATTTTACATGATTAGTTGGCGACTGGACCTTATTGTTTATATCTCTTATTAAGGATCCATCCATCCATACATCAATTATCAAAACCACACACTTACAATCCGAGTCTAGTTTCATATGCTGCGCTGCTGAGCGACCCGCAGAATATTATGCATGAGTACAAGTCACAAGCCCCGTTTCCACTAACACGGGGCCGGTTCTAGCTTGGTGCCTTTTGAGACCGAGGCAAAAAGATGCAGACTCTCCCCGTCGGGGAATCGAACCCCGGTCTCCCGCGTGACAGGCGGGGATACTCACCACTATACTAACGAGGAGATGTACGCGCACTACTTTTACATCTTCAAGATAAACAGCGGATGACTACTAACATTTGCGAGTAATCAATGACTGAGCTTCATGTCATGACCATGGTGCTCAAGAGAAGAAAAAATACATAATGTACGTCCACTGATACCAGAACAACCATATAGCTTTATACTAAGACGATGATTAAACGGAAAATTCCTTTACAAAACACTGCCACAAAATCATAGTTTCGCAATATTACATCGTGCAACGGGACACAGTGTAAGTACGTGAAGTCGGTAATTAAATCAAGAAAAAAAAGTGAGAGGAAAAGAATACTTTTCTATTATCATATTTTTCTAACTGGCCAAACTGAGTCATATTTTGATTATACACACTAACAGAAAAACAGTGCAAATCTCCGGTAGTCCGTTTCACTTGCGCTCCGCTATGGGGCAGTAACAAGCAGAGCTTAAGTGTGGAAGGAAAAAAAAAACACAGGACAGCATCAATCCCAACTTCACAAACGCCGGAGATCGAGATGCTGTAAGCATGACAATTAACATCTTTATCCAAGGGAACAGCTGCAAGACACAGATGCCGCGCCTAACAAAGGTAGGATCGATTCCGAAGTTCAGGCATTTACAGACGCGGACTCTTCTGGAGTTGATTTTTTTCGGGAGATACGCATCAACTTCAAAAGTATGAACCGCATTATATCTATATCTGTTATGACGTTGTAGCTATTGATACTGATGCATCACAAAAATAATTTAAATGTTTTTTCATTCTGACATATGTTCGTTCGGACGAGGATTTTATTATATGAGATAAGTTTTAAATGAAAACTTTTTTTAATCTATATGATTAATTCTCGAATCTAAGCCAGACTTCACATAAATCATTCATTCATAAATATAATGGAACATACAACATCCAGGTATCCATGAAATTTATGATCAGGCTATACGTTTGTGATAACAACAAAACAACACAACATGTATATTTACAATATATGGGCCTATTGTTTAATATTGCCTCCAAATTATAGCCAGACAATAACGCAATAGGCCGACATCAAACTATTTTCATGTAAAACAAAAGTGCTGGCAGTTTGCTTGTGCTTACAGACCCCGCCTTGAGCCCATCCAGAAAGATCCCAAAAATAACCGACAAGCAAAGGTTGTAACAATCTGAGCATGTTTAGTTTAATGTAATCAGGAGCCGAATTAATAACGCGAATAAATGATCAAACCGAAAGTCTGTAGTCGGGAATATCCGATAACGTCTTTGACGTGCAGTTAAGATAGTCAGAGGAAAAACCTTGTAGTTTACTTATATATATGCCTAAATATATGAGTGTGTCTCTCCGGTGATTTAATGATGAATATAACGATTACATATCAAATCACACATTAAGCAATTATTATATTACTAGGTTGAACGTTTTCACTATGTCTGTCGTCACCTTGATTTCACGATTTTGACTATTCTTCTTATCCCAGATTGAACAAGTCATTGTGGCGATGCAAGATCCCGACATGGGGATAAAGATGAAGAATCAAAGACTGTTAATCACAGTGATTCCACATGCGATGACAGGTGCACGATACATATTTTACTTTTTAAAAATAATTTTTCATGCCGCCCGGGTTGTCTTACACCCGGCCGTGCAGTGTCCCGGGGGCCGGGTCCTAATGGTCATTTAAGCCCTTCACAGGAAAGCCCATACATCGGCGGTCTTCGGGAATCCTGTGCATTAAGACTGTCATCGATCTCCTTGCGCTCATATTTATTTATGTAATTTATTTATCGAGTTCAGCGTTTTTGATTTATGACGGCTTAATGCATTTCTCGACTCTAACTAGATGCCTTCCTCGCTATGCCTTCCCAGGAAATGATATCGTGGAGTGGCTAATTCAGAAGTACTCCATCATGGAAGAAGGTAGGGCCGAGAAGTATGTAGGGAAGCGTTACCTGGTGCTCTTATGTGAGGTTAATCGATTGTTTTTTTCCCTTCGTGACGACGATGGCGCCCCTGCTGGCGAAAGACGTCATCAGGTTTTTTTTTTTTTGTAATAAAATAACAGAAATAAACGAGTCTTTTGAATAATAAATACAAATGAAGTAATAGAATTTGTCATCCATACAACAGATTAGCCTAGCTGCATTTATGTGTAAGCATATGCAATTCACGTGTCTGACAGAAGCATGTTCTGTTCCATTGATATTGCTGAGCCTGTGAATTAATAAATGTCAGAATTGAGCTTGTCCATAACATAGACACCCCATTCGCCTGAAGCTTTTGGGATTTTCTTCCCCTGGCGTCAATTTATCTGCTGAATTATTTATCTTTCTGCTGAGAGGCTATTAGTACAAATAATCTGTAGGCCAGTCCCGAGTCGCGCCGCTACGCATGCTGAGCTGTACGGTTTGATAGTCCCGATGCAAACTTCGCTGATAGCCAGAGGCAGTCAGTCATGCCTGGAGAAATATCGCTATCCGTCTCCCTCATTATGCACTTCTGCAAGACGCTGTTGTCCTGAATTCCCGGGCGATGCAGATGAGGTTTTAAATAGCAAGGGAGCAGATTTCCCTGATTTACAGCCCAGATTGGAAAAGAAGTCGGAATGGAAAGGAGGGGACTTTTAGGCAGTAGATGGCAGATGCATTAACAGACTTGAATGGGCAAAAAACCTGTTGCCCCGGTAAGCAGTTACCCCTCCCTGTAAACACTAGGCTTCCCCCTAGCAGCGCTGTTGCTGCGCCGGTCTGAAACCCCCGGGAGCGCCTGACTGCCAATGGCCGCGGAGGCAGCCGGAAAGTGGAAAGTCCCAATTACTCGTAATTAATTATAGTTCCGATGAGGAATGCACCATCCCCGCGGCTTATTCTGTGCACCATGTCAACGTTTTTTCCAGTTACTTGCTATACCGTAAAATAAAATATAATATGCCTACTCAGTTTCTAGTTATCGTGTGTTCTACTGTATTCCACTGACAAAAATTTAGAGAATTACTATGCCTAAATCTGGGCTACGAGTAGTGGATTTGTTTGAGCTTTGAGTAGTTTACGTGGAAATGAGTGACCACTTTGTGTGTTTTCAGAGGCACTTCATGTGGGGAATCTGATCGTGAAGCACGGCTACATTTACCCCCTAAAGGACCCCAGGACGCTCGTCCTGCGGCCCGACGAGACGCCGTATCGCTTCCAGGTAACCTAAAACCACGGTTTCTTCAGATGGAGGGCAGCGCGAGAGGGTGGTGGCCATGTGGGGGGGCACGCATATCGAAACTATTCGTTGGAGAGACTGCGGAATTACCGTGTAGGACAGTATTTCTCAATCTGGTCCGGGCTCCAGAGCTGAGAGGGTGCAAAAACGTAGACTGTCTGGTAGGGAGCTGGGAGGGAGCAAAAACGTGGATCATCTGTGTGTCGCCGAGGACCGGATTGGGAAACACTGATGTATGAGAACCAATGCCAGTTAAAGTAGCAAAATGCCTTCCACCCGCCTTGTCCCTGACATGTTAAATCACAAAGCACCTTTGTCACGCTGCTTCTGAATAGTTTCAAATGACAGCATCTCCTTTTTGCTAGACTCCGTACTTCTGGAGCTCTCAGCAGTGGCCAGCCTCCGAGCTAGATTACGGTGATTACCAATTATTAATCATGTGCTCGCCTATTACATCATTACTTCCCTTTACTAGAATAATAGAAAAACACAGTTTCTTGCCATGTCTTTCTTTTGCTCTTCTAAAGCGATTTATTTGACTAAGAAGAATATCAGAAAGCAAGGGCAGCTGATAGACTATGAAAAGGTAAGAGAAAATTTTTATTTATGTACATTTCAATGCTATTCTTATTCGCTGGTCTGAAGCATTGCTTGATGAGATCATGTGATAGCTGAATGCTCATGGGAGTTTTACTTACACAAAATATTATGAGGGTAGAAGGAAAAATGATTGGTTCAGAGAGATAACCAATTAGATTGTACATGAGGTGGATCCGAGCAACTAGAGGAGGCAGGAGCAACCAATCAGATGTCTTGGTCCTGCCTCCTCTGCAATCTGATTGGTTATCTATCCGAACCAATCATTTTCCTTCTGCCCTCAGAACATTTTTGTGTAAGAAAACCTCCCACCAATTATGCACATAGTAGGATCGCACATAGACATCCACCAACTTGCCGCCATGTTGCGTCAGGGTCAACGCATTTTAGGTTCTCATCAGTAAGAGGGTTTGTGAATCCGACACTGCCAGCTGATATCCTGGGAGGGGTTCGGCCTGTGAGTCATAACGTGAACCCATGCAGCAACGCAGCCAGCCGTGCGACCTGGCAATGTCGCATTTAAACATCGTCTCCGCAGGACAGCTACAACATGTTGCACAAACGGATCAACCACACCTGGGACTTCGTGGTGATGCAGGCGAAGGAGCAGCTCAGGTAAACCCCACCCCAGCCCGGGAATACTGTCGCATCGAGCTATGAAATCAATTTCATAAATGCACACAAGGGGACAGATGAGAATGGATGAATAAATCTCGTATTAAGAGGATGATGATGTTACCTAAATTAAAAAGTAACATGGTGTGGTGGTCATAATTTCCCTCCTATCTGTTAAATCAGACCTCAGCCTAAACACTAGAGTCGGAAATCCATTTCTAAGTGAAAAAGGAAACAGAAAAATGAAAACCCTACCTTGCAGTTCAGTGATTACCGCTATATGCTAATTACCCAGTATGCTTTCTGACTCTCCATCGACTGCTCTGCTCCTACCAGGGCAGCCAAACAGAGGCGCAAGGCGGACCGCATCGTGCTGGAATGTCAGGAACAGGCCTACTGGCTCGTCAACAGACCGCCAGTAAGCACCTCCCCCGAAACCCCTGACTCCCTACATCTGCCCCGGCGAAAACCCAGTATGCTGTGATTAGAGTAAAGCACACACTGGGTAAACCTGAACTCAATGCACCTTGGCAGCTCGAATATCGCCTCAGGCTGGGGGCGATTCTAGGATTTTTTTGAGGTTGTGGGGCAGAGTGGTGGCTCTGGGCCTAGGGATCTGTGCAAGCAAGTGGAAGGTTGTTGGTTCAAATCCTGTGAATGCCCAGAGTGATTCTACTCCGTTGGGCCTTTCAGCAAGGGCCTTAACCTGCAATTGCTTTGTCCTGGGTATGACATTAATCTACATGCAGGCCTGTTAGGAGATCCTTCAACTTACAGGGGAAACTTGGCAGGATTGGCAGGAAGGCATAGGCAGGGTCCCATTCCCCCACAGAGAGCTGGGGGGTTGTGCAGTTCTCTCCCACGACAACGGGTTTGTTCAATGAAGGAAGGCAAAGGAAACATCTGTAAGGACATATGGAACATTTCCGGTATAATTTTCGATCTCCGTCATCTCCAGAGCATTGAGCTCAGCAAAATTCACGGGGGGGGGGGGGGGGGGGGGAGTTTTATCTTCGTTAAGTAAGACACACAGAGTGTCTCCATGCATACTTTGTGGGGGAGGAATATATCACTTCAGGCCTGATAACCCACTACTGCTTCAGTGTGATCATGAAATATTTACTTAGCTGGGAAGAAGCCTATGTTCTGTGGGACGAGAGCTTTCAGAAGACAGACAGGACAGCAGGCTGCGGGAATGAGCAACTGCACCCTCGCTGAGTGTAATTTGGAGTTCATGAATAACACAGGAGAGTGGAGAATGAAAGTGTGGGACAGGAGCAGAGTGTGGTGTGTATCTGGCTTAATCCCGGCCGTCACTAGGGCCCCTTTCTGCTGGGTGCGCAGCATCTCTCAGGGCTAATAAGCATCAGCGTTTATGTGGGCCATTATCCCCATCCGGGGCGGCATCAGGAGGTGGGAATGGCAGCCACGCAGCTGCGGATCACATCCTAAATTCAGCTTATTTTGCAGATGTACCTTTTATTGAGACTAGAGCAGTTGGGGGTTTAGGGACTTCTCTCAGGGGTCCAGTGGTGATGTCACTCTGCTGACTGTGGGATTTAAACCGGCAACCTTCCAGTCATAGGCGGCGACTGCCAACCCGCTCAGCCACACACCACCTTCATTGATGAAACCCACCGTTTTGACGCCAATTAGACGGAAACACAGTTGAGCGAAAAACCACGCAGCGTAGGGCCCCCCAGTCAGGTGCTGCTCGTGTTTAAAAGGCAGGGACGCTCTGCACTCTGGTACGGCCAGGTGGACGGGGGAAGCTGGGGGGGGGGGGGGGGATTAAAACCAGCAAATGACAAAATGGCCGCTTCCTGCCTCCTTTCTCTTTGCCCGAGAAACACGAGACGCATCGCTAAGACTGGTGATGCTTGGATCTGGGAGAGAGGAGTGCGAAGGGACTGGGAGACGGCCTGAAGCTAAAATGCAGACATGCTGTGTTTGCGTCTCCCCCCCCACCACCCCCCCACTTGTTGGGCCTTTTAAACGAGCTGGAAGAGGATCCCACCTCCGGAATACCGGATCCATTATCTGACCTCTATTCCTGCGGCTCAGGCTTAATGCTGCATGTTAGCGGAGAGATAATGGATGTAATTGCAAATAGCAGCGTAATAATTTGCCAAATAGTCTCTCTGCTGTTAAGTCCTGAGCTGATCTGAAGCACTTTAATTGGGATTTAAGGAAACCATGTTAAATCAGATTGCATTCAGTATCGACATTTGGTTAGTTTATTCTGTAAAGCAGGGTACCCCAGTCCTGATCATGGATACTGTGTCACCGACTGGCCCTCCAGGACCGAATGGTCCTTTTGGAAAGCTGTCACACTGTCCCCTACTGGGCAGTGTCGCCATGGGCTGTACCCAGTGGCATCATGGGAAATGTGACCAGTAGTGCTAAGGGGTATTAATGCAGCGTTAGACCGGCGTCAGTCTGCTTGAGAGAAACGAGCTCACTCTTCATCTGAAGTTCAGCTAAGGATTTCTCACCCTCTGATTTTCTGCAGCCGGGAACATTCAGCGTTCAAGAACAAGGCCCTGAGCGAAGGAACCGGCACAACTCCCGAGTCCAGCTGGTCTGAGCTTTTTATTAAGCATATACATTTTTTCCGTAATGCCAGTACCTGCTGTTTATCGCCTCTGTCAGTCACAGGACCGGATCCGGGCAAACAAGAGAGCCGCTCGGGGCCTAGATAAGATCAAAGTCATGAAGAAAAAATATGTATATTAATATCTATATATATATGGCAGCTATAGGCAGAATAGGCTGTTGCCTTGGGCCCCCAAATTACCCAAGGAAGTGAAGTGATAATCAGTGTTTTTGGTGGGAGGGCATCCGAGGGAAGCTCGTGTGTGAGTGTGACAGCACTTCGTTGTGCTCATCTTTCTGTCTCACTTCTTCCTCACTTCCTGCTCTCGTTTTCCATGCTAACGTAAGTACGTCAGCAGTCCCACAATACATACTCGTAATAGTGCTATATTATTCATGGTTTCTAGACTGGATGTCTGCTTAGTAAAGCCAGGAGCTGAGTGTGAGCAGAATTCCTACTGTCTGATTCCTTGCATGTGATTCGCTCGTGGGAGTTTTACCCTCACAAAAATGTTCTGAGGGCAGAAGGAAAAATGATTGGTTCAGAGAGATAACCAATTAGATTGTAGAGGAGGTGGGTCTAAGGAACTAGAGGAGGCAGGAACAAGACATCTGATTGGTTGACCCCCCCCCCTCCTCTAGTTGCCTGTATCCACCACTTCTACAGTCTGATTGGTTATCTCTCTGAACCAATGAACCTTGTGCCCTCAGAACATTTTTGCGCAAGTAAAACTCCCATAAACATGTGGCTTATATCATGTTTAGAGACGGTTTTGTTTCTTCCTTCTTTACAGAACAGAACGCGGACTACTACAAAAGAGAGGTAAGCCTGAAAGAATTTAGAGTGAACCTATTTCAGCTGATGGGATGGTTGCCAAGAACAACCAAAGAGGGTGATTAAGTGGGCTCTTAAGAATGCTGTCATAAGAAAATTGCTTCGGAAGGATCTACATCTGTGTTGTCGTTTTCTTTTGTTGGCTCTCAGATATTGACAAATTCTGTTTAAAGGTACAACAGCATGGCTCTTATCAGGGCTTGGATGTGTACCATGCTGTGCCTTTTTTCTGACTCTTATATTCCCCGTGTGATTTTTCATGGCTCCCGACACCAGATTGAACACATCAGGAAATCCCTGGGCCGCTCGAGGGTCAAGTCCTCCATCTGCCTGGAAAGGTTGGATAACAGCCTCCCCCACCTACCCCCCCCCAACACCTGTGATTCAGCCTCAGTCCCAGCATAGCTGGGGGACCACTGGTTCGACACCAGTCCACATTAGTCCCTAACTGGGGGATATCTCTGGGTATTCTGTATACTGTGCCTCTGATTGGTGGGGGGGGGGGATCTATTTCATGTTAATTCTGACAAAAATGCTGGGGACTGCTCTTTGTGAAAATCTAACCTCGTTATTTCGTTCTTTCGTCCATCTGCCCATCCATCTTTCACCATAAATCTCAGAGTCACACATATCCTGGATTAATGATGCCTAACTAATATTGAAACCGGTTGACTATTAAACTGAATTGAACTGTATTTAACTGCAAATAATTACTTAATATTGATCAGAAGGTCGCCGGTTCAAGCCTGGCTTCAGCACACTTGTGGGTCCTTGAACAAGGCCCTTAACCCCCAGGTTCCTGGGAGCCTCTACGGGCAGCTGCCCTTTGCTACCAAGCTTTCTCTCACCTATGGAGAGCAAGATGGAGGAGATGAAAAGAGAATTTCCTTATAGGGTTCAATGACGTATAATCATTTCGTCACCATTTCGAGCTCCAGTTTGCTGGAATATGCCAGCATTGAACCTGAATATTTGATGACTTGCAAGGATTATAGAAAGTAGGACTAAAACTGGGAATGGCTGGTCTTCTGTGTTCAGCTTCCTTAAGTTCAGCGAGCAGTACCTGAACCATGACCCCATGATGCAAGGCTGCCCCCCCAGCAACCCCTGGATAACAGATGACACGGCACTCTGGACGCTGAATGCCGACATGTGAGTGTGCGTTACCGCGCCCCATCCTGCCTCTTCAGGGCCACACCCCCAGAGGTGACTGTCGTCTCTTCACTTCCACGCCTCCTGGTGCAGGGTGGAGACACCCACCAAGCTGCGGGTGGAACGATGGGGGTTCGACTTCACGGAGCTCCTTAGGGACCCTCTGGGACGGTGCAAGTTCAGGGAGTACCTGGAGAAGGAGTTCAGTGGTGAGCAGCATGTAGACCCCCCCGCCCAAGTAGATCAGCTTCATGGAGGCATCGTCAGCAAGTAAGAATCATATTCATTATTTGATCACTGCGGGCCTATTTGGGCAGTGTGTGACTCAGCAGATTGGGATTCATTGCAGGAGGTCATCAGCTCAAATCCCAGAGTCAGCTGAGTGACCTCACTATTGGGCCGTCGATCAGTTACTCCAGGGACTGACTGACCCTGCCCTCTCAAAAAAAAAAAAAAATAGGATCTAGCATCTGCTAAATTAATAATCATGATCCCTCTATGAAAGGCAATTCTCCTCCATATTGGCATCGTGATGAGCGCCTCCTGCAGGTAGCTGATGCATGCGCTGTTTCATTCACAGTGGAGAACCTCTGTTTCTGGGAGGCCTGTGAGGACATCCGGCACGGCGAGAGCGCTACGATCCCGCAGAAGGTGGAAGAGGTCTACAAGTGAGTGCGACCTTGTGGCCCAGTGGGACAGTTTGCATCCCAGTTGAATTTAGAGCAGGCCCTGATGTGGCACTTGCTTACTCCCAGTGGGACTGCAAAGCTCAGGCTCATCACTTCCTTCCCCCCAGGCAGTTCCTGGCCCCGGGAGCCAGCAAGTGGGTAAACGTGGACAGCAAGACCATGGAGAAGACCCTGCAGGGCATGAAAAGCCCACATCGTTTTGTCCTGGATGACGCCCAGATGCACATCTATTTCCTGATGAAGAAGGTAGGAGCATTAACTGTGCACAGCCATGAAAGTGGATGACAGCTTCATTAAAACGGGCTCTCGGCCTCTCCTCTCACCCTCAGGACTCCTACGCCCGCTATTTAAAGTCCGATCTCTACAAAAACATGCTGGCTAGAGCCATAGAACCACAAGAGACCAAAAAAAGGTAAAACTATTATCTTCTATAAAAGGGGTCTTTCTGTAATATATTCCATGTATTTTATATAAGGGGATAAGACTCATATTGGTGTGGGATACACACAGGTTCTGTTTCTGGGGTTGTTAACGATTAATTCCAGGGATTTTTGGGCTTAGTGTGAACTGCTGGCTTCAGCTTAGCTTCGTCACTAAGACTACACAGAGTTCTGTAATGTTAATTGCTTTTGCGTCCCCTGTGATGCTCTCCAGTTTCTGTTTGTAATTCCACGGTAGTCAAGGATTTTCCAACATGGCTGACTTAGAAAAGGCAGTGCCACAAGTGTTAGCGGAACGCTAACATGTTCTCCTTCCCATCATGCCCCAGTGTCTTTCCCTTTGTGAGACGCCAGCGGCACTCCAGCCGTAACCCTGCCCTTTTCGCCCAGGCCTTAGAGGACAACGGCAAGACCAAGTCCCTGGGGTCACCAGCAAGTCCCACAGCAGCCTGCTCTTCCTAACACTGCCTCCTGGGGGGGGGATGCACTCTGAGCTCACTGCTGCCCCACAGAGGCTGTTTGGGGGCGGTGCTCTGCTGCTCTATTTGACGCAGTCTTCCAGGATTTTTAACTTCGGATGTATTTTTATTATAGTGTCATGTTAAATAAGAACAGACTAAATTATGGTTTAGATCAGAAGTGAGAAAAGTCCTGTGTCTCTATATATAGGAAAAGTTTATTTCATTAGTAACAGACAAACCATAGTTGAGCCAAATATTGCCTTATTACTAAGTAATAAACATCTGCATACAACTTTCACTGAAACAATGGTTGTAATAGATAAATAGCCATTTAAAACTTGGCATTTAGCTCAGTGCTTATAATGTGGATTGTGTCCCATATTCCAGATCAAAACTGTGCAGTTTCGAACCTGCATCATGTCTGCTTCAGATTCCAGCAGCTTCTCTCATCCTTTGTTCATTTACTTCTTCAGCATTTCTCAATAAATTAAGCAAGTTTTTAATTCACCTTTAGTGGAATTCTGTCACTTAAATACCAAAATAGAATAACACAGGTGTCGTACTTTTCAACCATTTTTCTTTTGGCTTATAAACGGCATGTGCTACTCTGAGATCACTGACCTGCTGGAGATGTGGTTCGGAACCGCAGGTGACCTCGAGTTCTTTTTTTTTTCCTCCGTGGAGGGAATCAAACAACAAAAGAGATTAGCCAGAGATCCACCCTGCACGGACTTGCTGGTATGATGGGAACGGGACCTAGATTTACTGGAAGCACAAAGAGAGCAAACTAAATTCTGCCCAACAGACAGGCGGAACAAATCGCTACAAAAGGTTTCAGTCACCTGTCTCCCCTGCCAGGACAGCACCTCCCTCCCACAGCGCACCAACAATACATTATACTATTATACCGTGTCTTGGAAAAGTATTGGAATCCTACTTAGTGTTTTAAAAAGCAGCACATTTCTAAATTATCTATATCCCAGTCCCTGAAAGCTATAACTAAAGATTACTGAGGGTAAGATGAATCTCTGCTGCATCTCATAAGTTCATTAAAAATCGAAACTTCCTTTCTTTCAGAACTGAATTTTCTGCCATGTTGGTCTTTAAAATTGTCCATTCGGCTCCAACAAGCTTTCGAACTCCAGTTTGAATGAAATATTGGGCTGCGAATGTGAAGTAGACAGGGTCATGGTGAGGAATGCGTCAGGAATATGGGGCGTGTCTGGAAGTCTGTGTCCATCACCAAAGCCTGTGATATTCATTATTGGCGGTTTGTTTATTGGCTGCTAAGGCTCACAATGGAAGCTCAATACTAAGTGTTTTGAATTACTGAAGTTTGCATGTTGACGGAGCCGGGATGGATGGATGGATGGATAGATAAATGTTTAATAATACATGCAGTACAAGTGTCAAACTAACTTTACCAGACAAGCCCATTAAAACGAGGCTCTCAGTTTCTCTTGAAATTCTTATGTAAAAAAAAAAAAAAATAATAATAATAAACTACTTTGCATGTTACTTTTTAATAGATTTCCTTTTTAAAAAATTAAATCTGACTACGCAAATCCTTCAACTCCTACACTACCCATCAAGGCAATCCTCAGGATTCCAGCAGCACAGAGTTAACTGATGTTCTGCGCGGTTCTTAAAAATGCATGAAACTCGCGAGATAAAAATAAAACAACCGCAACAGAGAATACTGAAATTCCGTCTTCATATTACTGAAACATACAGGATTAAGAGACAACATGAAGTTGGGAAAGGGATTGGTGGGGGGTGGGGGGTGGGATTAAAGGCACTGTCAGCATAACATCATAAAGACGGCACCGATGTCCATTTGCCATGGATTATGTTGTATTCTGCGACTAAAAAGGACCCATAATCTGATTAAGTTCACATCAGACTAATGAGTGAATCTTCTCTGACAGCATTACTGACGCATAGCCCGCCATCCAGAGCTGCATTAGTGCGTTATGGGTTTCTAAGGCCCACCTTAACACAGCAGGGAAACACGTGCTGCTTAGTACGCTATTTCTCGGATCTGTAACATCGTAAGGTCACAGTACAACGTCGTGTCTTTCTGCAACTTTATAGCAGGGCTGAACAGCCAGGTGGCATTTTGGGCATTTTCAAGGTGAGCCGATGGGTAGGCGAGCCGGCAAAAATCTTGGGGAACCCCCCCCCCCTTTCCCAGTCAGCAAAATTTATTGCACAGCAAAAGTTATGGAGACCCCAGCTCTGTAAAATTTACTGTGGGAGTCCAAGGAAACTTTAAAAACACAATATCTCAATCTCCGGAGTCCTTTAAACCTAAAAAATATACAAAGAAATCTATGCTGTGATTCTGCTAGAGAATTTGGGCCCCATGAATGCATATCATATTGGGCCACAAACCCACACCAATGCAGTTATGTTCCAAGTTTTTTACTGTCCTAATCTCCCCCCCTTAACTGCGCCCCAGACTTGATGTTCCACGTTACAATTTCAACCAAATGTTGTGTGTTAAAAAAAAAATTAAATTGTGCACCAAAATTTTTTAACATGAAAGCAAGCATTAATAAAACTTAATCAAATGTTGATTTTTTTTTTTTTTATATATAGAATTTCTCATTGTTTTGCTGATATCTGGGAAAACTGGGTTCATGGATCGGGATGGAAAGGCATGTTCAACGCACATTTTTTTTTAAATATTGATTTCCAGCAACTAATAAGCAAATCGAGGGAAATCTGCAAGGTACAAATCTGCAAGGTACAACAGAACCGTTCATCTCATTTCTACCCCGTCAAATCGCGTCCCAGGCTTTCTGGACCTCCCACTGAAATGCATTCAGCGACATCCACCTAAACAATTGCATTACCCCGGCAACGGGACTGCAGTAATCTCATTTAGTCTGAGAATTTGTGTGTCAGAAGGTAGAAAATTAGGATACGGACACGTTGCTCAAAGAGTGCCACGGAGTCACCAGCAGTATCATCAAACACGCCATTTAATACAATAATTTTTTTATCATTGTTTGTATAAATACAAATGATTCTTATTAAACAGCATGACTGACTCGTGCAATACAAATAGGCATATGCATCAAAACCTTTATTAGATTTCAGAAATCACAGAAGAAAATCAAGCTTGGCAAAATAAAAATTATGCAAAATTATCCAGTATATTTCAGCCGTTTCTATAAATGTACGCTAAGGTGGTACTTGCCAACGCCGAAACAATTCTCTCATCCAGTCACAGTGCTCTTTAAAATGGAGATACTTTAATTTATTTAAGGTTGAGTTAAAACACGACATTTAATATTCAGAATAAAATCAAAATCTGATAAGGGATTCACATCGTTTACCGTTTAACTGGTATGTCCATTTTCGATAGGCTTGTTGGGTGGGTAAAAACCCTATTTAACTGATCAGGGTCACTTAGGCAAGTTCACCTTAATTAAAAACAAAATAACTAAACAGCACATAACTAGTCAAAGTGTAAACTCTGCTGTTGGCAAAAACTGTACGGCTGGACCCCCAAGGGCACCAGCGACTGTAGGGCCTTGCTTGGCCAGTAGGGGGCCCCCTTGCACGTGACATTGCAAGGATTTGTAAGTTGTAGGGCGCAGATGGGAAACGAGGTGGGGTAAGAAGCATTTAAAGTGCGGAGCCACATACAGCCATGGGGGTGGGTTTGGGTTTCTAGCACAGCCTGCAAAGACCAGAATAAGTTCCTTTCCTCAACACACTAGCGCCCCCTTGGCCAAACACGACCCATGGTCACCTTGCAAATCATTAAGCTGCCCTGAACCCCACTCTGCTTTCAGTAAGTGCCATTTAAAAACAATGATATACACACATTTTCAGGAGAGCACCTGTGAAGTCACCCCCCCACACACACACACACACACTACTGGCATTGTTTGGCACCCGACCCATGTAAACCTGACCCCGATTTGCATAATTTATTCAGGTATATATCAGAAACCAGGGTTTCTGCCACCTAGAGGCTGTACGGCGCAACAAGAGACAAATCGCCATCAAAAACACAGGACCTGGAGAATCACCCGGGGTGGGGGGGATACATACTGTCACGTACTGGCGTGGGTGGGGGAGGACGCAGGCAGTGTGGCAGTCAGCCAATGGGCGAATTCACGAGAAAAAACACTGTATGTTAAAAACCGCTAGCATCCAGCATGAGAGAAAAAGGTCAAAGCGAGTCAGGGTTTTTCCGGGGGGGGGGGGGGGGGGGGCAGGGTTGGTCTTACCTACACTGGCATGGGAGGGGTGGGAGGCATTGGTTAATGGTACAATGTGCAAGACAATTATCTGGGAGAGGAAAATTAACTTCCCCTAAAGTAAAACTAAAGTCACAAGAAAACTGTGGTACCCTCTGTCAATAGACCACACTCAAAAAACTCTGAGTAAAAGAGGAACGTTATTGGCCTGGCTAATCTCTCTCTCTCTCTCTCTCTCTCTCTCTCTCACACACACAGCTTGAAATGCTTTTTACACATTTACACTAATGTATATCACAATGCTACCAAAGCTTTGCAAATGACCACAGAGCGGGACTGACACCCAAGTGTGTGTAGAACCACACACACACACACACACACACACACACACACACACACTCACTCTCTCTCTGAAGTGCTTTAAAAACATAACGGATAAATTATTTTATGTGCAAACTGGGAGGGGGCAACAAAAAGTCGCAAAACACACATGGAATCGATCCCCTCCCCCATCACAACCAACCCTCGGTGAACGAAACCAGAAAGTCAGTCATTGGCATCCCGGGTTCCGGACTTTGCTGAAATGCACGACCGGTGCGGGTTCTGGCGGGGGCTGACTGGGGGCAGGGGGGGTTGGCCTGGTGAGCAGCGCGGCAGTCGCCTTCCACGCATCACGTCTGTGCCAGCTGCAGCTCCTCCAGGCCGTCTTTGCCCAGGTGGTAACGGGCCAGGTCCTTCCGCGTCACCAGTCCCACCACCTGGGCACCGGGAACATGATTGGTACGTAGAACAGGGCATAGATAGCTGGTTATGTTATGAGGGAGGGGTGGGAGTAGCACAGGAAACCAGGGTGATAACCTTGATCTAGATGGATGCCCAACGGCCACTGGCTGAAAACCGATGCAGTAATTTTCGAATTTTACAATGAGAATGGAGATATGTGCTGGAGATGACGAAGGCCTGAGGACCTCGCAAGGCAGACGCACCTGGTTGTCACTGTCCACCACAATGAGGTGCCGCAGACCAAGGGCCCTGAACAGCTTGAAGACACGAGGAAGCGACGTCTCCTGAAAAAGAGGCAGAAGAACACAGTCGCAGAACATGACTGTTTAGTCAAATGTGTCTCTGGTTCTCAAGGACCAAGACCAAGGCTGAGACTGAGACTAGTACCTGCGTGACAGTGTAGGGGGTGGGATTCATGAACTCCGTCAGGTCCATCATGCACTCCCTCTCGTCTTGGGACACATGGATGGACTGGATCGGAGGGAAGCGAGGGTAGGCATCCCGGAAGTCCTTCAGCTGCAGTTTGCGCAGATTGAGACGAGAACGAGCCCGTTCCACAAACACCTGGTTGAAAAGAGTACACCGGTCACAACGTGGATGAGCACACTTCTCATTGGCTTGCTGCACTGACATTCGCAACCGTGTACGCAGTAAACAGACCCCTCATTGGTCAATCGCACTGTCATTCACAGGCATGCATATACACCAAGCACCCTGATAGGTGTTAGTGTGGACAGACATGCTCCTTATTCAGCTGACCTCTGCAGGAACCTTAGGTCACACTCACCTTGTGTTTCAGGAGCACGATAAGCTGGGAACGCAGGATTAAGCCACAGATTTTCCCTGGCTAAGAGCACAAAATTCAGATTAGCAAAGCCCCAAAGTACATCATGTGACAAATCTCCAGGAAAACAAAATCACCCCTAGTGGGAGGGACATACCTCACAGCCATCACTCAACCCGGAGACTACAGGGAACCCGTTGTGATTGGTCGAGGTGTTGCTGAGCACATCCACAATAGTGCCCACTTTCTCCACCAGGTTGAAGCAGGTTACTGGAGAGCTCATAACCTCCCTGAATGGACAGACACACCAAACCTGAATATACAGTGAGAATGAAGCACCAATGTCTTGCTAAAGGCGTGTACTGGGCTCATTGAAGCATTAGCAGGGAAAATCCTGTAGGGGGCAATATACCTGGCAGTCAGGGAGTGAGAGGTGGCTGGGGCATCCCAGTGCAGGAAGGGCACACTCTGCAGCTTGATGTGGATGTCGTATAGCCCCTGTGGGAAAATTCGAGTCACTCAGAAGAGCTTAGGATCACATCTGCACAACATTCACAAGCTGCCACCCCTTGAAGTTTTACTTCCTCTAAGCAGATTTGCTGGCACATTGAGGAACAGAGAAGCGAAACGAGCTGTCACAGCATGATGTGCCACCTTAAGTTAGACAGCTGTGCAAAAACAACGGAAGGGTTCTCAAAATCAGTCACTGGAAGGACAGATGAAAAAAAGATGGCGTCAGACTGGTGGCTAGCTGCACCACCCACACCAAAAGCAAACATGAGACCGGAGCAGTTAACGAAACACGACTGGCCCGATTCCAAGTTCTGCACGGTCTGAAAGGCGATGAGCTCATCACTCACTGACAGGCTCACACATAATGCCAAATGGACCAACCCGCTCCAACCCGAAACGTCAACACTGACCTCCACGAAATAATCGCCCACGATCTTCGCCGTCATCAGAACCAGCATTATGGGTAGGCCGTAGGTGACATTTCCGGTGGCTTCCACCATGATGACAGTCAGGCTGAGGGTCATCCTCACGATCCCACCTGGCAAAGACCTTCGTAAACAGACGCAAACCCGAAGCCTCATGTGCCTCCATGCACCTCTAGACGAGCTCTGAAAAGCAGGCTGACCGCGGACGGACACTCACCAAGCTGGGCGGCGGCTCCAATCAGAGCGTACTTCCCAGGGTCGGCCAAGGTCTGTCAAACGAAACGCCACAAATCATAAAACATGCTCATTCAAAAACTTCGAGGGGGCTTTACTTCCAACAAACATTATGTTAAACTACATCTATGCCGACATGACGCTGGGCGGCCCAGGAAATCGATACAGCACTAACCAATAGGGCACCTTCAAAGAGTCACGTGACTGCTTAAAGAGTAAATCTGATTGGACAACAAAGAGGAAATCAATCTAAAGCGGGTGTTGAAGGAGGCCCTCTGACTTCTAAAGACCCCGTTCAATTTCCTTAATATATCAAAACCTGCAGCGTTTCCATTAAAGTTCTGCACAAACAAGCAAATTTGTTGACAAAGTGAAATTGCATAAAGGGTGTTTCCATTAAGTAACATCATGGAAACAACACCTGCAATTTATGATTCCGTGCCTCAACATGGATTGAGCTTTTCATGAGATACGAGCTCTAGAACCAAGTCATCGTGTCCTACACAGCAACAAGTTCGCAAAATCGGCTTCCATTTCAGTTTTGCGAATCGCCACAAAAACCACTTCAATCAAACTGAAAGCGTTTGAGGGCTTGTCCTCCTGAAATATAATCGTACCCATTAACGGATTTTCAGTTTTGCTTCTTCAAAATGTGCAAAAAAATCAAGGTCAGTGGAAAACGTCGCCAGTGTGAGGTTTCTCTCTGCTGAGGGAAGAGTTCTGCTATCGTGACGGCCCCTCCTCCGCCAGCGGACCACGCCGCCTCACCGGCTATACGGCGCTTCCCCAGGAACGGCGACCCGTCCTGATGTACCTGTATGGAATTGTGCGGCGTAATGGAGGCCAGCAAAATGCCAAAGAGCCGCCCCCAGGCGGCGCCGATGAGCAGCGAGGGGATGAAGACCCCGGCGGACACAGTCAGGCCGTATGTCCAGCAGGCCAGGAAGAAGTAGGTGATGGTGAAGATTCCCAGGGTCACGGGATTGTAGGAACCTGCCGGGGGGGGGGGGGGGGGTGGTGGTGGTGGAATTCATCACCTAAGTCAGTGTTTCCCACGTTTTTGCTAAAATGTTGATCATGTAGTTGATCCCCAAGAACGCTAATCTAGCGAAACCAGCTAGTTTTACTTGATTCACCCTTGTAATGAGGATACAGGTGTACAGAAATTATTTCATGATGAATGGCATTTTTCATATGATCATTTCCATTTTTCTACCTGGTGTAAAGTGCAATTTGGAGCCGATCAAGACCAAGCCATGTTACTTTGGTATGTCTTTCATCCACTAGAGGGCATGGATGAACACAGTTTAGTGCCGTTCGAACTTGCCTACGGTGGCATTCGTCAGGGCACTTGAGAAGCGCTCCTGTTCTCCCCAGGCAGGGTGACAGTCCCCCCATCCCAAATGAGGGAAGCCTTGAATAATTGAGGAGGATTGTGTGTATGGGTTTAGCTGTCTGTCTGGGAAAACAATCAGCCAGAAGCGGCCCGTAAACAAACCTACGACACGACAGAGGTGGCAGACGAGTCTGACTGTTCAAACAGCTGCCCCGGACCTAGCCAGCCTGTCACCAATATCAAACACAGGTGTTCATTCTAAAGATGGACAACGGACTGTAATTATAATCTCTTCCAGAAGAAGGGCACAACAGGGGCGACCAATCCGGCTTCAGGTCACGACCCATCCTGCCCTGAAACACGTGCTGGAAACTCCACGGACCTGCGGGGCTGTGGAACAGGCTGCGGACACTCCTCTCCGGGGTGTTGAAGACGATCGTGGCCATGGAATTGTACTCGCCATCAGCACAGAACAGCTGTGAGAGGGATAAGTGGAGGTTCAGGCCTGAGGACAGGATACACACCCTCTCAGCTGTTCAGCCAATGAAATCACAGAGAGCCCACCTCCAGCTGCCTTACCTGCAAGGGGTATTCCTCCAGCTGATCCTCCCCCAGGGGCTGGCAGTCGTTGGAGAAGTAGATCATAGTGAAGAACACAGTGGCCGTCACGGCAGCAACCAGTATGGCCTCGATCACCTGCAGGCAGGGCCGGTGGATATACCTGGGGATGGGGGGGGGGGGCATGGTGGCTCAGCTAATGATTTTGTTGTGGGACAACTTTCATTTGCATCAAACCAGTGTGGGGCAGTTTCAAGGTCAGCCCCACAGTCTCGGGATATATTTATTTAATTATTTAATTTCAAGTGTTAAGATGCCTAAGTTTCAGACAGGCGTGACACAGTAAAAACCAAACAGGCCTCACTTACGTGCACACACACAGGCAGAGGTACGCACACACACACACACACACACACAGGCACACATGCGCACAGAAGTACGCACACACACACACACACAGGCACACACACGCACACAGGCACACGCACACAGGCACACCTGATCCTGAGGATGGTGAGCCAGTAGTTCAGGACGTTGAACAGTGCTCCCAGCAATCCACCTGCGGGGGGGAAAGAGACATGGGCCCGGCATGAGAAAACCAGAAACAGAACCAGTCCGTTAAGATGTAAAAGAGCAAGGTTTGGGTTTCCACAATAAGACGCTCCCTCTCTCTCTCTCACCGAAGGCTCCCATGACGATAAACAGAGGAATCTCATACAGGTAGTACTCCGTGCTCTGAGGGGGGGGGGGTAAAAAAAAAGAAAAAAAATCAATACCCAGAATCCTCCAGTCAAACATGCAAATGACAACATCACAGTAATTTCTTCTATTTTCTAAAAAGTTACTGATATCTAGTTGGATGGCTAGATGAACACCGCTTCAGTTCCCAAACTTCTCCTCAGGGGCACCTCAGCCGTTCCATGATTTTGTTAAATTTCACCAACAGCTGAATTAAAAAAAGTTAAATATACTGGCTTAAAAAGTCAGTGAGAGACTGACTAGCTGTATGAGGTGTGCTGGTGGCCAAGTCAAAAAAAACACATGGCTGCATTGGACGGTCGCTGCAAATACTAGGATGATTTTAGCAGAGGTTCTGAAATGGCGAAGTTGACACACTTTCACAGGCATAATATCATAGTTTTACACCAACACGAGGATAATCTAAATATCATTTTCTTTGCCTGCCTAAGACTTTTGCACAGTAGTGTATAATTTTTAAAAAAATGGTGAACGTGTTGTGATCCTACAGGAAGCATACAGTGGGCATCCGGGGCAAACGTTTCCCAAAAACTTCAGGCACCGAAGGCGGGAAAAATTCTGCTGCGTTTAAAAAAAATAAAATAAACAACCGTATCTGCATACCATGTAAACTGCTACAGGTGCCTCTCTTGTAACGAGAAACATCCACAACCATGGCTAACATGCCTACCTAAACCAGGAGGCCCAACTAAAACAGCGCGGTACTCATGTCCACCGAGGTGATGACTATATTTCCAGCCCAGGGGGCCTCCCAGGAAAGTCATGCGCTGCGGGGTGGGGGCTGTGTCCAAGTCCCCCAACAAACGTTTCATGGTTTCCTTTCCAACCCATGTGACCAGAAGGCAGGTAAAAATACATCACTGCTCATGTGACAGGGTACCGAGTCGAGCCCTTTCTGGAAATAACAGCTCATCCTTTTCTCTCTCACCCTTGTTTCCCCATAAAGTTCACAGATCAGCCCCTTCTTGAACGGCACGGACAGGAAAGACCAAAACATGTTCGGGAACAGTGTGAACTTGGTCTCATTCTGGATTTTGGTCAAAATTATACCGTCTTCTTTCGCCTTTCCCAAACGAGGTAATGATTATAAAATGCTCTCCACTCTAAGTTGTCCAGACATCCATAAACATCACATTTTCCCCACTGACTAACGGGAGGCAGGAAACCAATGTCAGAGGGTAACGGCCGACATCTCCCAAGAGCTACTTGACTTGCGGACAGCATACCATTGGCCAAGACAACCAGATCAATTACCGATGCCCAATATTTTGATTTTCAAGATTCCATCTACAGACTTTTAAAAAGGACAATCTACATCACAACACCGACAGAAATGGGAAACTTACATCGTTGTCAAAGCGTCCAAAGTTGATGAGACCTGGGTTACTAAAATCTCCCGGCTTGTTGTGGTAGATACTCATGAAGAAGTTCAAGGTGAAGGTCGAGATCATGGAAGCGAAGAACTGAAAGATACGGGTCACTGAATAGTTACATTTCACCAGAGCCCCGTGGCGGGGCAAGGAGATCAGGTATGCTAATCGGAAACGTCACTCACGATTCTCCAGGTCAACATCTGGTTCCAGAAGGAGGCTCCCTCCTCCAAGCTGAAAAGGACACCACCTGCAAAACCGGAAACCATCAGAAACTGCTGCATAACTGCATTACTCACAGATCAGCTCCACTAAACTGGAAATATTCAGCAAAGGTCATACAGGGGTCTTTATTGCAAGGATAAGACTCCACTGGTGTGACTCCATGCCTTTGTGGCATTTTTTTCCTGGATTATTCATCAACACAGAGCCACCTTGTACTTTCCATCCTGAAACCGAAAAATCAATGGCGGAGGCCGAAGAAGCCCAACGCTGACAGGACACTCTAATAACCTTTTTTTTACTCATCATAGCTTCCCTTCTTCCTTGAGGGTAACATTAGATTCTGGAGGCATGGAACTGATCTGAGATCAGAGCTTCGGGTGTGTATATGGGTGTGTCGAGACTAGATGGTCAGTATGGATAACTAAGGTGCACTAAAATTGGGTGAGCAGGCAAGGCATGTCACCCAGGTTGTGTGACAATTATTTTATATATATGTATATATATATTCCATCCACCATCCCTCCTTTACGGAGAACTGCGTTATTTTTATTGTCCATTACGAAGAAAAAAAAAACTATATATATATATATATATATATATATATATATATATATATATATATATATATATATATATATATATATATATATATATATGGGTGTATCGAGACTAGATGGTCATTATGGATAACTAAGGTGCACTAAAATTGGGTGAGCAGGCAAGGCATGTCACCCAGGTTGTGTGACAATTATTTTATATATATGTATATATATATTCCATCCACCATCCCTCTTTTATGGAGAACTGCGTTATTTTTATTGTCTATTGCAAAAAAAAAAAAAAAAAAACAATACATATATACATATATATTTATGGGTGTATCGAGACTAGATGGTCATTATGAATAACTAAGGTGCACTAAAATTGGGTGAGCAGGCAAGGCATGTCACCCCGGTTGTGTGACAATTATTTTATATGTATGTATATATATATTCCATCCACCATCCCTCCTTTACGGAGAACTGCGTTATTTTTATTGTCCATTGCGAAAAAAAAAAACTATATATATACATATATATTTATGGGTGTATCGAGACTAGATGGTCATTATGGATAACTAAGGTGCATTCAAATTGGGTGAGCAGGCAAGGCATGTCACCCAGGTTGTGTGACATTAATTATTTTATATATATGTATATATATATTCCATCCACCATCCCTCCTTTATGGAGAACTGCGTTATTTTTATTGTCTATTGCAAAAAAATAACACAAAAAAACTATATATATATATACACACATATATATTTATGGGTGTATCGAGACTAGTTGGTCATTATGGATAACTAAGTTGCACTAAAATTGGGTGAGCAGGCAAGGCATGTCACCCAGGTTGTGTGACAATTATTTTATATAAATGTATATATATATTCCCTCCACCACCCCTCCTTTACGGAGGACTGCTTTATTATTAATATCCATTGCGAAAAAAAAACACAAGAAAAAGAAAAAATATCTATATATATACATATATATATATATATATATATATATATATATATGGGTGTGTCGAGACTAGATGGTCAGTATGGATAACTAAGGTGCACTAAAATTGGGTGAGCAGGCAAGGCATGTCACCCAGGTTGTGTGACAATTATTTTATATATATGTATATATATATTCCATCCACCATCCCTCCTTTATGGAGAACTGCGTTATTTTTATTGTCTATTGCAAAAAAAAAAAAAAACTATATATATATATATATATATATATACATATATATTTATGGGTGTATCGAGACTAGATGGTCATTATGGATAACTAAGGTGCACTAAAATTGGGTGAGCAGGCAAGGCATGTCACCCCAGTTGTGTGACAATTATTTTATATAAATGTATATATATATTCCCTCCACCACCCCTCCTTTACGGAGGACTGCTTTATTATTAATATCCATTGCGAAAAAAAAAACACAAGAAAAAGAAAAAATATCTATATATATATACATATATATATATATATATATATGGGTGTGTCGAGACTAGATGGTCAGTATGGATAACTAAGGTGCACTAAAATTGGGTGAGCAGGCAAGGCATGTCACCCAGGTTGTGTGACAATTATTTTATATATATATATGTATATATATATTCCATCCACCATCCCTCCTTTACGGAGAACTGCGTTATTTTTATTGTCTATTGCAAAAAAAAAACAGAAAAACTATATATATATATATATATATATACATATATATTCATGGGTGTATCGAGACTAGATGGTCATTATGAATAACTAAGGTGCACTAAAACTGGGTGAGCAGGCAAGGCATGTCACCCAGGTTGTGTGACAATTATTTTATATATATGTATATATATATTCCATCCACCATCCCTCCTTTATGTAGAACTGCGTTATTTTTATTGTCTATTGCAAAAAAATAACACAAAAAAACTATATATATATACATATATACACACACATATATATATATATATATATATATATATATATATATATGTATATATATATATGTATATATATATATGTATATATATATATATATATATATATATATATATGTATATATATATATATATATATATATATATATATATATATATATATATATATATATATATATGGGTGTATCGAGACTAGAAGGTCATTATGCATAACTAAAGTGCACTAAAATTGGGTGAGCAGGCAAGGCATGTCACCCCAGTTGTGTGACAATTATTTTATATATATGTATATATATATATATATTCCCTCCACCACCCCTCCTCTACGGAGGACTGCTTTATTTTTATTTCCATTGCAAAAATAAAACATTTTAAAACACACAAAAAAAAAAAAAACGAAAATAATAATAATAAAAATTATTTTGAATGTGTATTCAAATAAGTTTGAATGTGTGTGAACTATATATAAATATATATATACACATGCATATACAGAAATATATACACACACACACATATATATATATACACACACACACACACACAGACACACACTCACATAAACACATACACACACTGTGTACAGTCTTATGCAAAGGTTTGGCACCCCTTGACAAATAACATCTTTTCAATTACAAAAGCAACAATATCAGTTAATACAGTCTCTTTAGGAACTGGGGGAAAAATACACAATATTTTCAGCAAACATTGATGAATAGTTACTTTTTATGCCATAAATTGAACAAAATTATAAAATAAAAACATTATTATGGCACTCTGCAAAAGTTTGGGCACCCTACGTAATCAGTACTTAGTAACACCTCCTCTGCCAGATATCACAGCTTACAAGCGCTTCTTATAGCCAGCTGAAAGGCTTTCAGTTCTTGTACTTGGGATTTTCTCACATTCTTCCTTGCAAAAGGCTTCTAGTTCTGTAATATTCTAATATATCAAGGGCTGTATTGTCAAATAGGAGATCGGCAGCATTCTCCCACCTGAGAAAACTGTACTACAATGCCCTTGATAGTGTGTAGAAACACACTCGTCAGCTCTAGTCCTCCTGTAACAACGCAAAAGGACTGGCAACCCTCAGGTATTTATGCGTGCGATTGTATGATAAATTCACCCTGACAGTCTCACACTTCTCTTGGTACCAACAGGTCTCATGGAATATATAAAAGGCAACTGCAACAATTATACTCGGCACTAAACATCGAGGCACGGAAATGCAGCAGAGCTTGTGTATTTCTCAGGATGCATTCTAGTAAAATGCCCGGAAAATGAGCTAAAGACATATTTCAAGGGGCACTATATAAAACCGATGGAAATTTTACTGATTAAATAAAAGGAAAAGCATCGTTTGAAAAATCACAAATGTTTCTAAGATTCAATGCATCGCTTTTTGACCACATCATAGCGATGAACACATCATTGTTCCTGACAATGTCCTAATACAGAAATAAAACTTTATGTTGGTAAACTCAAAAAGCCTTCACCTGTCACACTGGCTAACGATCTCAAACGATTATAAAGCAGCATTTTGAAAAGCGCTGTTTTAAAATAACAGGTACAACACTTACCTTGTCTTCTGGCCAAATGCTTTTCACGGCTTGGCACTCCAACGGTGCTGAAACGAAATTTGTATTTCCTCCTACCTCGTTGGCCCTTCAGTTCTTCTTTTCTCCCTTTGGATGTTTTTTTCCTTCTTCTTTGGATATTGTTTTTTATTTTTGTTTGTTTTTTTTACTTTGCATGTTTTTCCTTCTTCGGATATTATTTTTTTTGGCTTATTTTTTTAGACGATGTTTTTTTCGTCTTCTTTAAAAATTGATTTTTTTCGTCTTCTTTAATTATTGTTTTTTTTTCATCCTTTTGATGTTGTTTTACGGAACAAGAGCCGTACAGTGCTACTCTATCAGGAGGTAGCGCCAACTGAACGCCTTGAAGCAGTACCCAGCTCTTTTATAGGGAGCGTCAACCCGAAGTCAAGTTCTAGAACGTTGCACTCACTTTTCATTGGTTTCCCAGCTATGCTGTCAGAATAATGTTTGCTGATTGGTCGAAAATTTTAAAACGTACCCGAGTACTGTAAAAAAAACTCAAGATCTTGCTACCCTACGGAGCACCCATAAGGTGATTTTTTTTATACGTTATATGCAGCTATTTGTAGCAGGCCGTAATTAGACTAATCCACCCTTTGTCAATAAAGCCAACAAGAGAACAGGTTGCCCAAAGTTTGCTCAGGTACACGCCACAGCACAACCTTAAAAACACATCCAGCACAAATCACACTAGTGAATGACACAGCAAATCACAGCAATAAAAAAGACCCCTATGGGCAATCCAGCACCCAGACTACAGGTGCCAAAAGGCCCAGCCTGCCTAATAATGAACCCAAAATATACATACAACAAAGAAAAAGACACAAACAAAAAAGAAAATAAAACTAGCCAGCTGCTCCCACTAAACCCCGCTCCCGAGGCCACTAAGCCGGCTGGCTTGATAATACACGATACAACCTCAGATAAAACATATTAAAGCAACACCAGGGAGGTTTACAACCTGATCCTTAAAATTATCGACCCGTAATTCCACCTTGAAAACCCCTAAAGAACAGTAGTTTACCCCATGACTCACTGCCCCATTCAAACAAAAAAAAAACAGGTTTTTGGGGTAACCTTTAGGTCAGCTCTTCAAAACCAGGTATGAGGACTCTTCAGCTAATCAGTCCTCTAATTAGAAATCTAATTAGGGAGTTGCAGCGAAAACCTGCATACACACCGGCCCTTTGCGGATAAGATTGTTCACCCCTGAAACAAGCAAACAGAAAGGCTGCTACACTGCAAATTCAATATGCCCGCCGATGCTCCACCAAATCTATCAGGACCCTGCCTGTCTTTCCCGTGCCTGCTCCTTTGCCAATATGCCCTACCATCGGAGCATGCACAGCCATCTCGCCCCGGCTATGCCTCCTGTCCTAACTGCAGTTCCTATACCTGCCTATAATTGCCTGGCTACAATCCATTCCCCAAAATGAAATTGATGACCCAACGATCACAGCTAAGAATTCTATCCCCAAACCACTGGTCTTCCTCCCCAACCGAACGATCATTCACTGACCGTGGTAACTTATAAGGGTTGGTATGATGACCAGTGGTGGACCTCACCGAACGTTTAACTGGTCTCTACACCTCGGGGGGGACATAACCTCCTCCATTATACGAGGCCTACTTGTGGATGCTCTATTGCGACCCCTCCCACCAGCCCTGTCCCCGTAAAATCACAGAGTCCTCATCCGATTCCATTTCTGTTGCCCCTGTGGGCAACCCAGACTCAGGAGACATTACCAGAACATCTTCCCCTGACATAACAACCCCCTGTGGTACTGGACGCAACTCTGTTCGGTGAACTTGACGGACAACCCCGTCCCCCTCCATTGGAGTTGCAGAGTAAACTGCACCCTGATCTTGGGGACACCGAACTACCATATACAAACAGGCATCCCAATGATCCTGTATTTTACCTCGAACATGGTTCCGCAAACACACCAGCTGACCTTCATCAAACCCCTAATCATTAACCAACTCATTGTGTTTCCGATTTCGTGGTGTGGCTTGTTCCTCCAACTAAGCCTTCACATACTCTTGAAGCACCTGCAAACTTTCCTGATGGTTTTGTACCCATTCCTCCAAAGGTCCACCATACTGACTGATCCCGGCAGGAGCCTGAAGATAGTGTATCGGTAATCGAGGCTCACAGCCAGACCTTAAATAAAAAGGCATCATCCAGTCATTTGGTGGGGTGTAGTATTGTAAGCTTCTCTGCTGGAGGAAGTGTGTGAAGCAAATTGTGCAAAAAAAATATTAAAGCAACACCAGGGAGGTTTACATCTAGATCCTTAAAATGATCGACCTGCAATTCCACCTTGAAAATCCAATTACCATATAAAGGATACAAGATGTAAAGATGACAAATGACATGGCACACATTTGTTGTTTAGACTGTTGTGTCAGGTTAATTGAAAGCTGAAGGATCTTAGTGTTTACTAGTCTAAGTAACAGAATGTCTAAACACTGTGCTTGCCTTTATGGGTTTTTAAGCAGAACATATAGGTATAGAAACATATTAACATTACGTTTCACGATTCACTGACTGGAGAATAGGAGAATATACACATCAATATTACTACTTAAGTTAACTAACCCTAATCCCAACCCCTATTGGCACGGAGCCCGCCAGGGTTCAGGTGAGATATAAATCTGTAATCTGTATCAATGGTTTTGCTATCCATACCCACCCTATTAATGTTAGCTTCCCAGGGTTTCTTGTTAGACAAGCTCTGTGTCTCTCTATACCCCCATTTACTGCACGACTGATTGTCCATTTATAAAGAATCAAATAGGGTGAAGATGGTTTTAGTTTACAATTACTCTGGAAGGTGACCAGATTAAAAAAAACTAAATACCATGCCTACGTGTATGTAATCTCCATCACAGTCCCCATTTTCCCCATAATCCTCGTTTTGATAGTGCCAATTTGTGTAATGTGAGTTTTTTTTTTTTTTAAAAAAACTGTTATAGAAGAACATACTGGATGCCACATGTGTACAATTACCCCTTTCTAATTAGTGGGGTCCGTTGTGTCAGCTACAGCCTTTACTAACATACACATAAGTATACAGTCTTACAGCACTTTTGTTTTCCTTTTGTATTTAATGGTTTTCCATTTAGGGGGCAGCATGGTGGTGCAGTGGTTAGCACTGTTGCCTCACACCTCTAGGGCCCGGGTTCGAGTCTCCACCTGGGTCACATGTGTGTGGAGTTTGCATGTTCTACCCATGTCATCGTGGGGTTTCCTCCGGGTACTCTGGTTTCCCCCACAGTCCAAAAACATGCTGAGGCTAATTGGAGTTGCTAAATTGCCCATAGGAGTGTATGCGTGAGTGAATAGTGTGTGAGTGTGCCCTGCGATGGGCTGGCCCGCCATCCTGGGTTGTTCCCTGTCTCGTGCCCATTGCTTCCGGGATAGGCTCCAGACCCCCCGCGATCCAGTAGGATAAGCGGTTTGGAAAGGCTGCCTAACGCCCTTAATTTGTTTGCAATTTCGCCAGGTAGGCTACCTTCTTTAAACTGCGTTTTGCTAGACTACACATTTCGAGATGTTTTATTGTAGTCTTGGTAAATATATATATATAGTTTAGCCTAACCCAGCCACTTAAGGGAGCAAGCCAGCTCAGGTAGGTGCCAGTCCCAAGCCCGGATTAATGGAGAGGGTTGGCGTCAAGAAATAAAGAGAAATAAAGACAACTAATACTCCTAGTTTGCGAGATCTGACTGCAATGGCAGCACTGCTACAAGGGTGTGGATAAATCTATACAAATATCACCTGCATGCACATTACTTCTTTTACAATAACCAACTCCTGATCCATACTGTTAGTCGTGAAAAAAAAAACTATCGTGTACATAGAGGCCCTGTGTGAAAAGATAACTGCCAAGGAAAAGATCAAAAACATTTATTTCAAGGATACAAAGTTTTTATGGTCATGTACAGTGTACAGTGCAATTCTTATTTGATTAACTTGAATGTCTCCACAGACTAGACGATTAAACAAATAAAGCAGCGCAACATTACAATAACTAATAACAAATAAACAAAGCTCACGAGTACTATTACAGTATTTATATCATTTATTTAAACTTAATTTTACCAGGTAAATTAACTACAAAGCAGTTACCACTGCTTTACCTGCTTCTCGGGAGAAATAGCAGATATACGTCATGTATGTGACTAAATTCTTAAGCCAATAAGGGCAAAGTTGTGTCGTAATGGAGGCGGATCCAGTTTGTGCAGCCGGTTAAAGACACTACGGGCATGTAAATGGAGAACGAAATTATAGTTATACCGAATCTCCTACACACAATACCAAGGTTACCAACTTTGGTCAGCTGACCGGAGTGAGACGTTCAATTCCCGTAAGATTTCTTTGCGCCAGCCTGAGAGTCTGAAAACACGTCACACCAGATGCATGAGAGATGGAAACCTGGGATATTCAGTCGAATCAGATCAAATATGATGCTAAGTTAGTACTAAGTTAAAATATGTTCCGGACTTGTAACATGCACCCATGATTTGGAACAGTCAGCAGGCTGTCTCTGGCCACGCCCCCTACACTCGGTCCGGCCCCTGGCTTTTCCTGAATTCTGATTCCTTTAGATAAACATTGACTTCATTGATATTGTTATTGATTTATCGACAGACCATCATACGTTTTAGACGTTATAATAACAACACTCTATTGATCCCCAAAGAGAGAAATTCTCTCCTTGCCTGCCCCCTCTTACTGTCCATGATACACAAGCACATATGTAGAAAAACGTCAGCTTGGAAGCCAAGGCTGGACTTAACCTACTCCTTAGGGTTCAACTGGAAACTGCCCCATGGCCGAGCGGTCTAAAGCCTCCTGCGCAGCGAAAATGGCCTTTCAAAGTAAGGGGTATTCTGTTCTCCGAAGTAAGGCGTGGGTTCGAATCCAACTTCCAACAAAAGTTCTTCAATCGCTACAGCAGAATTTGAGCCACTGATCGGCTTTAATTGCTTTGTTTTATTTTTGCGTTTCAGGCAAAACTACATAACACTTAAAGACACTACGGGCATGTAAATGGAGAACGAAATTATAGTTATACCGAATCTCCTACACACAATACCAAGGTTACCAACTTTGGTCAGCTGACCGGAGTGAGACGTTCAATTCCCGTAAGATTTCTTTGCGCCAGCCTGAGAGTCTGAAAACACGTCACACCAGATGCATGAGAGATGGAAACCTGGGATATTCAGTCGAATCAGATCAAATATGATGCTAAGTTAGTACTAAGTTAAAATATGTTCCGGACTTGTAACATGCACCCATGATTTGGAACAGTCAGCAGGCTGTCTCTGGCCACGCCCCCTACACTCGGTCCGGCCCCTGGCTTTTCCTGAATTCTGATTCCTTTAGATAAACATTGACTTCATTGATATTGTTATTGATTTATCGACAGACCATCATACGTTTTAGACGTTATAATAACAACACTCTATTGATCCCCAAAGAGAGAAATTCTCTCCTTGCCTGCCCCCTCTTACTGTCCATGATACACAAGCACATATGTAGAAAAACGTCAGCTTGGAAGCCAAGGCTGGACTTAACCTACTCCTTAGGGTTCAACTGGAAACTGCCCCATGGCCGAGCGGTCTAAAGCCTCCTGCGCAGCGAAAATGGCCTTTCAAAGTAAGGGGTATTCTGTTCTCCGAAGTAAGGCGTGGGTTCGAATCCAACTTCCGACAAAAGTTCTTCAATCGCTACAGCAGAATTTGAGCCACTGATCAGCTTTAATTGCTTTGTTTTATTTTTGCGTTTCAGGCAAAACTACATAACACTTAAAGACACTACGGGCATGTAAATGGAGAACGAAATTATAGTTATACCGAATCTCCTACACACAATACCAAGGTTACCAACTTTGGTCAGCTGACCGGAGTGAGACGTTCAATTCCCGTAAGATTTCTTTGCGCCAGCCTGAGAGTCTGAAAACACGTCACACCAGATGCATGAGAGATGGAAACCTGGGATATTCAGTCGAATCAGATCAAATATGATGCTAAGTTAGTACTAAGTTAAAATATGTTCCGGACTTGTAACATGCACCCATGATTTGGAACAGTCAGCAGGCTGTCTCTGGCCACGCCCCCTACACTCGGTCCGGCCCCTGGCTTTTCCTGAATTCTGATTCCTTTAGATAAACATTGACTTCATTGATATTGTTATTGATTTATCGACAGACCATCATACGTTTTAGACGTTATAATAACAACACTCTATTGATCCCCAAAGAGAGAAATTCTCTCCTTGCCTGCCCCCTCTTACTGTCCATGATACACAAGCACATATGTAGAAAAACGTCAGCTTGGAAGCCAAGGCTGGACTTAACCTACTCCTTAGGGTTCAACTGGAAACTGCCCCATGGCCGAGCGGTCTAAAGCCTCCTGCGCAGCGAAAATGGCCTTTCAAAGTAAGGGGTATTCTGTTCTCCGAAGTAAGGCGTGGGTTCGAATCCAACTTCCGACAAAAGTTCTTCAATCGCTACAGCAGAATTTGAGCCACTGATCGGCTTTAATTGCTTTGTTTTATTTTTGCGTTTCAGGCAAAACTACATAACACTTAAAGACACTACGGGCATGTAAATGGAGAACGAAATTATAGTTATACCGAATCTCCTACACACAATACCAAGGTTACCAACTTTGGTCAGCTGACCGGAGTGAGACGTTCAATTCCCGTAAGATTTCTTTGCGCCAGCCTGAGAGTCTGAAAACACGTCACACCAGATGCATGAGAGATGGAAACCTGGGATATTCAGTCGAATCAGATCAAATATGATGCTAAGTTAGTACTAAGTTAAAATATGTTCCGGACTTGTAACATGCACCCATGATTTGGAACAGTCAGCAGGCTGTCTCTGGCCACGCCCCCTACACTCGGTCCGGCCCCTGGCTTTTCCTGAATTCTGATTCCTTTAGATAAACATTGACTTCATTGATATTGTTATTGATTTATCGACAGACCATCATACGTTTTAGACGTTATAATAACAACACTCTATTGATCCCCAAAGAGAGAAATTCTCTCCTTGCCTGCCCCCTCTTACTGTCCATGATACACAAGCACATATGTAGAAAAACGTCAGCTTGGAAGCCAAGGCTGGACTTAACCTACTCCTTAGGGTTCAACTGGAAACTGCCCCATGGCCGAGCGGTCTAAAGCCTCCTGCGCAGCGAAAATGGCCTTTCAAAGTAAGGGGTATTCTGTTCTCCGAAGTAAGGCATGGGTTCGAATCCAACTTCCGACAAAAGTTCTTCAATCGCTACAGCAGAATTTGAGCCACTGATCGGCTTTAATTGCTTTGTTTTATTTTTGCGTTTCAGGCAAAACTACATAACACTTAAGAGGTGCAGGATGATCTGTCTTGCTCTCGCGAGGTTTTTGTACGACGTGACATGGTGACATAATGCAGCGGACGATAAAAATCTAACCACAATGCATTGCGTCAGGACCAGAATGTATTGCTTTAAGCCAGCGCTGTATGTGGGTACATGAAGTGGAAAGCACCCAATAACAAACATAACATTTAAAAAAAATCTACAAACTAGTGGGAATATAAAATAAAATAAATGTGTCTGGGCAAATTGGTAAGTTAAATTAAATCGTTTTAAGCAGTGTTAAGCAGTGTGTGGTTTTAAACACGAGTAGCATGTACCGTGTTGACGGCGCATGAACGTATCTTGGCAGCACATGTAAAACTTAGATTTGCAAGCGGGATGTGAAACAGCATTTAGGTGTTTAAAACAGCAATAGAGTGCGTGTTTGTTCACGCAGTTACAATGTTTAGTTGTTATTTCTGTGGAACATCAGTGCAAACCCTTAGGGAACATGTTTTACATGTCAAACTTCACCGTCATGAACCACGATGCGTGTTCAAGTGTGGCGCTACAGATTGCCACAATACGTTTCGTTCATATGGGGAATTTAAGGCTCATTTTTACCGTAAACATAACACAGATTCATATATTGATACTACAAATGCCCTTACAGTGTTTACGTGTAATATGTCTATGTGCCAGCGCCAATGTCGCGATGTCAGATCACTAACAGCTCACTTAAAGGAACATATAGCCGAAGGACGTGTTGTGACATGTTCGGTGACAGGATGCGACCATACGTTCACTGTGAGATCGTCGTTTACAGCCTACATGTCCAGGAAACACAGACAATGTTCTGTGGACAGTATAAGAGATCTTTATAAGGAGACAGTTTCTCAGTTTCTTGAAACTGAACCGTTAGTTACAGGCCCTACAGAGAGATTTAGTGAGACTGATGAAGGTGAAGTCCATCTTACAGAAAATTTCAGTGACCTTTTTCTTAGAAATATTTCTCTTTTCTACTTGAAATTACATGGGCAGTTTCTTCTGCCAGCATCAACTATACAAAATATTATTGAAGAGATGCTAAGCATACATGAACTAGGACAGACATATACTTTGAATAAATTAAGTGCATTCCTGAAAAGTGACTTAACTGAATTAACAGATGAGGTTATTGGTAGTATATGTGATGTTGTGAAGGAATCTGACCTTTTCACCATTAGTCATGAAGGACCAATGAGAACCAATTTTTCAAGAACTAGGGCTTTTAAACAGATGTTTAGATACACAGAACCTGTAAAGTTGTACTTAGGAAGGGATGAAACAAGGTCACAGAGGTTTGCCTACTATGTTCCATTGAAAGACACTTTGAGACATTTACTGGAGTCAGACTTATGGCAGAATTGTGCTGCACAGGGTACATACGTACCATACACTGATGTGCTTTGTGATGTCAGTGATGGTCAGGTATATAAAAACAATGAGTTCTTTTCTCAAAACCCATCATGTCTAAAACTAATTCTATATCAAGATTCTTTTGAGGCGGTGAACCCATTAGGTTCAGCAAAAAGCAGCACAAAGTAGTAGCTGTATATTTGTCTCTGGCTAATTTACCACCTCATCAAGTACAGACCACATGTCACTTGTAATGCTGTGTCAGGAAAAATACTTCAAACACTTTGGCCATGACAAAGTTTTCTCAAGGCTCATTGCAGACTTAAAAGACCTGGAAGACAATGGAATAACGGTGGCAGAGGAAAAAGTTAAAGGGACTGTTTTGTGCATTGCAGGGGACAATTTGGGGTCTCATAATATCGGTGGATTTACAGAAAATTTTAGTTTTTCTGAATATTTCTGCAGGTATTGCCGAACAACCCGAACAGATTTTCAAACAGATCCAAATGCATTTTACAGTCTGAGGAACAACAAAACGTTGAAGGTATAATATCTGAGTTTTAATTCATTGAATTACTTCGATGTTTGTATGCCTGGCCTGCCACCTTGTTTAGGCCATGACATTTTTGAGGGTATCCTTTCCTATGATTTAGCCCTTTACCTGAAGTACTTCATCAAGCAGAAAAAGTGGTTCACTTATTCAATTCTGAATAGACGCATTAAGAAATTTAAGTACAGTGGCTCTGATGTGTTGAGTAAGCCATGTGCAGTAAACTCCAATGGAGTAAAGCTTTATGGTCAGGCTGTTCAGAACTGGAATTTTCTAAGACTTCTTCCTGTGATCATGTGTGACAAGGTGAAAGAGCCCACAGATGATGATTGGCAGTTGACCCTTCAGCTAAAAGACATTGTGGAGCTGATTTGTGCACAGAAAATTTTATTGCCAGAGGTTGCATACCTTGACGTTCTTATCCAAGAATATCTTGCTTGTAGATTTTCTTTCTTTCCAGGACATAGGTTAAAGCCTAAGCATCACTACTTGCGACACTACCCTGCACTGATTTTAAAGTTTGGTCCTTTGATCAGGTTGTGGACAATGCGATTTGAAAGTAAATAAGGCACCATGGCAACAACAGTCAGAACAGCATCCAGTTCACAGCTAGTTTTAAAAATTGCTTTAACGCAGAGTGATTACAGGAAATAGGTGTACTGCTTAATATTAATTAAATTATTAAAATGTGCTAATAATAGACATATTTGTCAGTCAGACATTGTGCTTTTTAAAGAGCAGAAGGGATACATTAAATTACGATTATATTGTCCTTACTGTATATATTTTTACATTTTTCCCCTCAATGATATAAATATTTTCCCCCCTGACATATAATCAGTGTAAGCACACAAACACATTGGCCGGTTATCCTATTCATTCAGTTCCACGGACAGTGACCTGTGTTACTGTGCTGTGACATCTGGTTCCTTCATTGGCTCTGTATATTTCTATAAATGACTAAATGGCTCTGTTGTAGAAATTTCCAGCCAGAGACTTGGTTCCTATATAACGAGAAGATTTTATTTTTACTCGGACTGAGAAGCTACAGAAAATCATCTCTGCATGTGATCTCCCCTTTACTGCTCAAGCAGAGCACACGCACATCAGCAAGTGTCAAGGCAGCAAGTGCATACAAACAACTTCTCAGGGCCTTCAGGAAGAGTCAGACTGCGGTGTCATTCAGAGATACCATTGTCTAAGACTTGCACTAAAACATTCTATGCACTTGGGCATATTTAAACAAAGTAGTATGGTACCTATGTCAGAATCCATCCCTGCCTTGTCCTGTTCACATGTCACTGGCCATCCTATTCTCTCCTCTGTCTTGTACCCCTTAGCCCATAGTGTGTTTGCCTGCTCATCGGGCCACCATGTGGCTTAACGGGCCAAGTGGTTGGCCACCGTGCCTGACTCCCCTTTTGATTGTGGGTTTTGAGGATATCAGTGGGTCTGTGTTTTCATGATTGTCCCCCAGGCCACCATGCAGCTCAGCCCTTGATTCCAACTACAGTAGCAATCAGGTGGTTCTCGGTCTACTAGGACTGTATAACAGGATTCTTCACCCATTCTATCTTTACTCCTTCAGCCGCATACATGAGTCAGACCTATAGGTTATTCAAATTCCGTCCTGCCAAATTTACTGGACAGGAAGTGGACACTGCAAATGAATGTGTGAATACGCCAATACCTACATCTTTACAAGTTACATTAAGGGGTTTGGTACAGTAAATGGCTGTGAGGTGGGATTTCTTCTTGATGTCTGTTTGTAGCCCGTCCACCAGCAGCTGCTGCTGTATTTATCACACCAAGCAGGGAAAGTATATTGCTAAATTTTCCTTAGTTCAATTACGCTTGATTAAGCTAATTAAGCCGGCTATGTTATTTACATTCAGAAGGATGCCGCCATATTGGGTTATACACAGATGCCACGATAGCTCACACTCACATTCCCTCTTCATTATTTTTCTAAACACACTCTATCCTGCCTTGTCACCTGCAACAAGATCTCACTCCCTGTAGCAATAAAAGTCTTTCTTATGATTGAGCAGATTTCTGCTTCTCTCCTAACCATGGGCATCCAAAGTAAGATGAAGCAAAATGTTAGGAAATTTGATAACACATGGTTACTCTTTTGGTAACAGTGACTTTGGTTTTATTTTGATAGATGTAAACTACATAATATGGTCTTAACCTTGTTTTCTGTCCTAAAAGCAAACTTTTATGTTACAGGAGAAAAGTGCACAGCTGCTTGGATCAACCCCAGCTAATCAGCGCATATGGGAATCTTTTCAAAATACCATGTGAGTCTTATGCAATTTACCCAATTAATATAAGCTCTTTAGATGACGCTTAAATAATCAATTCCCATCAACTTAGTGTCAAAACACAAACTCAGTGGCAAAAAAGTGAAGGGCAACAGACTAAGTTGTGAAAATGAAATCTGCATGTGATGAAAGGGCATGTGACTGTATCGCGATGATTATAATCATCAGATCAAACGGACCACGGAGTTGGCGGTATGGTCACACTGCTGGTCCCATGTCAGTAGGGTATAGCACACCCCTGGGCCCGGATACTACTAGGATGTCACTGGTGTACCACTGTGCCGTCAGAGTGTGGTGTGTCACTCCACAGCATTGGCAGGATTGCTCCTCTCCCTGCAGCGCCACCATACGCACATGACGGTCATCTGTGGTACTGCAGAACTGAGATGTATCGCTGAACATGGTAGGACGCCAGTCGTCATCAGTCCATCAGTCCATGCCTCCCAGTGACTACACCACTCCAAACGCAACCGTTTCTGTGCTATTGTGAACGGCAGCCTATGCATGGGACGGTGAACCCGTAGTCCAGCTGATGCCAGTCATCGCGACACGATGATATAGGGTGTTGTAGAGAGTCCAGTAGCTGTGTCCATATATCAGGCGCAGGTGTCATGGGGATCTGTGATGCTTGGAGCACAATCCGACGATCCTTCCTTGGCGTGGTCTGTCTTGGATGACCAGAAACTTCACGACGTGTGTGGATGCCTCACGTGCCCATTGGTTTCAATATCAGGCCACTGTGATATCCGCATGGCCCACATGCAATTGCAGCACATGACCACCTGGCTTCATGTAAACCCGCAATGCAACCCTATCAAACTCCGTCAAGTGCCGTTAACACTGTCTAATGTGACTACGAGGCATCCTGTGTCTGGTGATTAAACATGCCAACTCCTTGCAATTTGAATCATTTACATATCCATCACTGGTCTGCACATGTACCAGATTACATCTTTAATCGGATAGTTACTTCTGGGTTCTCAACTTTTTTTTTCATAATACCCCTTAAGTGTATATGCCCTTCACTGATGAGAAATTCATCAACATCTAAGTCCTACATTCATGTACAATGCATATTAAATGAATATTTTGTCACTATTAGTTTTGATGTATCATTCTTTGAATGCACTCAATTGAATCATGGACAGTGGTTCCACATGGAAAAAAATGAATATTCCGAAAAGGAAAAATCCTTCTTCGGTTGATACATTCACTTTGTGTTCTGAGAATTTTTCCCTTGAGTGCCTTGTACAGTATGTCTAGTGTGTTTTTGGTGTGAATGTGGCCATAATCATACAAGGAAAAAACCACTGACTTGTAGTGAACATGTAAAACCGCAACATGCAGTGTCATACGTAACTGAAATAAGAAATGCTGGATTGCCTGAGTTGCATGCGTGCATGTTTTTTAATATGGGCAACATGGTTCCCTGAGATGCCTCAGTGTTGCTCACCGCCATCTCTAACACACAACCTCACAAACCATCTTAAAACTACTGAAAGAAATAATTGGCTACACTGCAGCTCCACTGTTTTGTTTGGCACCCCTGCATGTCCTGCATTGTGTGGGGAAAAAAGCTGAAGGCTGAGGAATGTTACATAACACAGCTAGAATGTAAAAACTCTCTCTGGTGTAATTCACTGCGTAAAACCAATGGTCCTAAGTGTGGTGTCTTCTTCATAACACTCCCTGATGTTTGTGTCCGTGACCATGAGATAGGGTGGCTGCTTTTCTTCCTTGCTTTCCTTGTATTCCTACGTTTCCTCCCCAGCCTTGGTTGGTAGGTCAGGCAGCATCACCTTGTTTTAATAGACCCAGGTGCAATTTATCTTGAAATTAGACTCAAGTGCAGAAAATGTTCTATCAGAAGTCTTTGACAATCTCTGAATTACACAGAAATCTGACTTCTTCTGAAGCTGTGAAATTGTTCATCTGTATTTGCTGCATTGGTACTTGTTGATGTGCGTGTGCCCTGCTTAAGGAGTAAAGGGGAGATGACATGCAGAGCTAGTTTTCTGTAGTTTATTTTCTTTGTCTGAATAATAATATTCTCTTCATATAGGAACCCAGTCTCTGGCTGGAAATTTCTACAATAGAGCCATTTAGTTATTTCTAGAAAAATATTTAGAGCCAATGACCTGATGTCATAGTAACACAGGTCACTGTCCGTGGTGCTGAATTCTCTACTTGATGGGCTGGTGCTGAATGAATAGGCCAGGTGTCTGTGTGCTTCCACTGACTGGCACCCAGACATATAATGACTTTTAACAATGAAGGGGGAAAAGTCCAGACAGGAAATTAGTCAACAGTAATTAGTAATCAAATATAGTTCTCATTTATCATTATGTAAATTTCAAAAACCTTTTCTGACTATTAATCTGCACGTTGCAATAATTTAATATTAACTAACTTGCTGTAACGTAAAGTGAAAAACAAGTTTTAAAACTAGCTGTGAAATTTTTGATGCTGTTGACCTGAATGTTGTTGCCAGAGCCTTAGGATACGTCTCTACACATAAGTGAGGGGATGGATGCACTATTCTATGGAGGCTTCTGAAGAGAATTATTATCCCAAATTTAAATTGAGAGAGATGATTAATTCCTTTTTAATGCAGTCTGCCTTAAGAGCCCCTGTTCTGCCGTTGATCTTTTGCATGGATGCTATCATGTATTAGTTTACTCTATGAAATTTAGTTTGAATTTTGATCACATGTCAAACTAAAGCATTTTGGACTGGATTCCTGAGTTCTTTTTAACGCTGTTAAGTTACATTTTTATTTCAGCATAATTACAAGTTCCCGCAGGGAAGAAATAAGTCAGTTACTTAATAAATGACTATAAAGTAGTTGCTGCAGTATATATTCCATAAATTTACTGAACTGGAGTTTTATGCATCCTTACAAAGTAATAACTGTATGTGTTCTTTAAGTATGAAAGAGTTTAGGACATTGTCACCTGCAGTGGACGGCCACGTGTCCCCATAATTATAACTTTAGATTATATTTCTGCATGACTGAGTATTCACTGAGTACCTGGTAGTGTTGGATGATATTTACGTCTCATATTTACCATTTATGTCAGTCTTCAAAGTGTGTGGATTATTAAGGTTGGTCTTGGTTGTTTTCTTCCCTGGAGAAACAGAAGTTTAATGCCATGATGCCACAGCAGCTCGCCGTTCCTGTCAGTACGGTGGAGGTAAGAGTTTGAAACATTCATCAGCCTGTCAGCTACGCATCTCGCCTGGACATGGGACTCAGCTTTTATTCTTCCATAATACCGCTTAAGTACCTCACTCTACTCAATCTCAGTACTGTTTAAGGGTAAATAACTTTTGTCACTGACTGCCAGAGATTATGGCAATTAAATGGAAAATATGAAGCAGACATATGAAATACAGTGGGCTGTTTGCAGTAAGTTGGGCTTAGGGTTAGTAATGGGGCTTTTTCCACTGACTTCTGCTTCTGTGCCCTTTCTTCACACTGCTGTTCAACTGTCCTCTTTATAGGAGGGAGGAGCAGCGCAAATGCAGCCGACAGATATAAAGCCATGTGCTGGCAGCAGACGCTTCGCACCCCTTAATAGCATATCTGTTGCTGGTAAGACTGTCTGTGCTGCCGGTCATCTCAGTAACCAGGTGAAACTCCCCAGGCAAGATCAGGACAATGTTGTGTTGAGTTTCAGTGAGTTTCCTGTGTGTAAAGCCAGTTTTGGGGTCAATGTGGAGCCTGGTCCAGTCATGAGCTGGGGAGACGTGACCAAGGCTGCACTGTTACTCTTGTGTGTCTTTTCATTCAAAACTCTTTTTTTTTTTATTTCCCCATAGTGTCCATCATCTTGAGCAGCACCGGCTGTCATTTAGCACAAAAGATGCCTGTTCAGTTTTCCATCTGAACAAGGGCCCTCTGGACCCAGGTGTGCACTACATGAGCACTTTGTTCCTGACTCCTTATCAGCGTTTACATTTACACTCTCAGCCAGTCTTTAATCTGCAAAGTTACGCTTGGTGAGATTTATACAGACACGAGTAAAGAGGATTTTTTCACTTTTCCCAAATTCCCTCTAAGTCTGTATTTTCACCTCTTGAATGCTGGGATTTGTAGGCCCAGCTCTTCACCATGTATAACAACATCACCCTCAACGCTAGAGAAACCAAGGAGCTGATCCTGGACTTTCGCAAACGGATGACTCCCCAAAGTCCTATCTACATCGCAGAGGATGCTGTAGAGGCTTCAACAGCTTCCAGTTCCTCGGGCACACAGCTTCTGGCGGTCAAAGGCATCGTCTTCAGGTGCTGCCTCAGAAAAGCAAGCAGCACCTTGAGAGACTCTAGCCACCCAGCACTGTCACTTTTCACCTTCCATCCATCCATCTGCACAAGCATTTCCAGATTTAGAGACAAGTTTCCTCCCCATTGCTGTTAACCAGCCAGTGACGCTGACATTTCCTCACACTGCCACTGTTACCTCATTCTGTACTGTTACTGTGTCTGTCTATGCTGGTGCCATTACTTTAATTTTATTTATATAGTATTATCACTGGTTATACTGTTGAGGTGCAACTACAGACAATTTTTCTTTGAATTAATCTAGCGACTATTTTCCCAAGCTGTTGATTCATCAAAACTATTATTTTTCCTCCAGAAAATCAGATTGACCGTTTAAGTTAATATTATTTTAAGAACAACACAAACTACGTCATTGCGGGGTTTTAGATAATGGACACTATACAGATATTTTTTTCGCCCACCATTCAATAAGCAGATAAGTAACTTGTCTAAAATATTTAGATTTGTATTGTGATCCCCAAAAGTTAGTAATCTGTATAAAATCAGTGTATCTTTGTTTTTTAAATTTGATTCTGTAAATCAATGTACACTGAACAAAAATATAAACGCAACACTTTTGTTTTTGCTCCCATTTTTCATGAGATGGACTTAAAGATCTACAATTCATTCCAGATACACAATATTACCATTTCTCTCAAACATTTCTCACAAATCAGTCTAAATGTGTGATAGTGAGCACTTCTGCTTTGCTGAGATAATCCATCCCACCTCACAGGTGTGCCACATCAAGATGCTGATCTGACATCATGGGTAGTGCACAGGTGTACCTTATACTGCCCACAATAAAAGGCCACCCTGGAATGTGCAGTTTTGTCTCACAGCAAAATGCCACAGATGCCACAAGCATTGAGGGAGCGTGCAATTGGCATGCTGACAGCAGGAATGTCAACCAGATCTGTTGCTCGTGCATTGAATGTTCATTTCTCAACCATAAGCCGTCTCCAAAGGCGTTTCAGAGAATATGGCAGTACATCCAACCGGCCTCACAACCGCAGACCACGTGTAACCACACCAGCCCAGGACCTCCACATCCAGCAGGTTCACCTCCAAGATCGTCTGAGACCAGCCACTCAGACAGATAATGCACGGCCCCATGTTGCAAGGATCTGTACACAGTTCTTGGAAGCTGAAAATGTCCCAGTTCTTGCATGGCCAGCATACTCACCGGACATGTCACCCGTTGAGCATGTTTGGGATGTGCTTGACCGGCGTATACGACAGCGTGTACCAGTTCCCACTAATATCCAACAACTTCGCACAGCCATTGAAGAGGAGTGGACCAACATTCCACAGGCCACAATTGACAATCTGATAAACTCTATGCGAAGAAGATGTGTTGCATTGCATGAGGCAAATGGTGGTCACACCAGATACTGACCGGTTCTGAGTCCCCAGACCCCCAATAAAGCAAAAAACTGCACATTCCAGGGTGGCCTTTTATTGTGGGCAGTATAAGGTACACCTGTGCACTACCCATGATGTCAGATCAGCATCTTGATGTGGCACACCTGTGAGGTGGGATGGATTATCTCAGCAAAGCAGAAGTGCTCACTATCACACATTTAGACTGATTTGTGAGAAATGTTTGAGAGAAATGGTAATATTGTGTATCTGGAATGAATTGTAGGTCTTTAAGTCCATCTCATGAAAAATGGGAGCAGAAACAAGAGTGTTGCGTTTATATTTTTGTTCAGTATATATATTTATGGGTGTATCGAGACTAGATGGTCAGTATGGATAACTAAGGTGCACTAAAACTGGGTGAGCAGGCAAGGCATGTCACCCAGGTTGTGTGACAATTATTTTATATAAATGTATATATGTATATATATATTCCATCCACCATCCCTCCTTTACAGAGAACTGCGTTATTTTTATTGTCCATTACGAAAAAAATAAAAAAACTATATATATATATATATATATATATACATATATATTTATGGGTGTATCGAGACTAGATGGTCATTATGGATAACTAAGGTGCACTAAAACTGGGTGAGCAGGCAAGGCATGTCACCCAGGTTGTGTGACAATTATTTTATATAAATGTATATATATATATATATATTCCATCCACCATCCCTCCTTTACGGAGAACTGCGTTATTTTTCTTTTCTATTGCTAATAAAAAAACTATATATATGTACATGTATATATATATATATATATATATATATATATATATATATATATATATATATATATGGGTGTATCGAGACTAGATGGTCATTATGGATAACTAAGGTGCACTAAAATTGGGTGAGCAGGCAAGGCATGTCACCCAGGTTGTGTGACAATTATTTTATATATATGCATATACATATTCCATCCACCATCCCTCCTTTATGGGGAACTGCGTTATTTTTATTGTCTATTGCAAAAAAAAAACAGAAAAACTATATATATATATATATATATATATATATATATATATATATATACATATATATTCATGGGTGTATCGAGACTAGATGGTCATTCTGGATAACTAAAGTGCACTAAAATTGGGTGAGCAGGCAAGGCATGTCACCCAGGTTGTGTGACAATTATTTTATATAAATGTATATATATATATATATATATATATATATATATATATATATATTCCATCCACCATCCCTCCTTTACGGAGAACTGCGTTATTTTTCTTTTTTATTGCTAATAAAAAAACTATATATATATACATATATATTTATGGGTGTATCGAGACTAGATGGTCATTATGAATAACTAAGGTGCACTAAAATTGGGTGAGCAGGCAAGGCATGTCACCCCGGTTGTGTGACAATTATTTTATATATATATTCCATCCACCATCCCTCCTTTACGGAGGACTGCTTTATTTTTAATATCCATTGCGAAAAAAAAACACAAGAAAAAGAAAAAATATCTATATATATACATATATATATATATATATATATATGGGTGTGTCGAGACTAGATGGTCAGTATGGATAACTAAAGTGCACTAAAATTGGGTGAGCAGGCAAGGCATGTCACCCAGGTTGTGTGACAATTATTTTATATAAATGTATATATATATATATATATATATATATATATATATATATATATATATTCCATCCACCATCCCTCCTTTACGGAGAACTGCGTTATTTTTCTTTTCTATTGCTAATAAAAAAACTATATATATGTACATATATATATATATATATGGGTGTATCGAGACTAGTTGGTCATTATGGATAACTAAGTTGCACTAAAATTGGGTGAGCAGGCAAGGCATGTCACCCAGGTTGTGTGACAATTATTTTATATATATATGTATATATATATTCCCTCCACCACCCCTCCTTTACGGAGGACTGCTTTATTTTTAATATCCATTGCGAAAAAAAAACACAAGAAAAAGAAAAAATATCTATATATATACATATATATATATATATATATATATATATGGGTGTGTCGAGACTAGATGGTCAGTATGGATAACTAAGGTGCACTAAAATTGGGTGAGCAGGCAAGGCATGTCACCCAGGTTGTGTGACAATTATTTTATATAAATGTATATATATATATATATATTCCATCCACCATCCCTCCTTTACGGAGAACTGCGTTATTTTTCTTTTCTATTGCTAATAAAAAAACTATATATATATGTACATATATATATATATATGGGTGTATCGAGACTAGTTGGTCATTATGGATAACTAAGTTGCACTAAAATTGGGTGAGCAGGCAAGGCATGTCACCCAAGTTGTGTGACAATTATTTTATATATATGTATATATATATTCCATCCACCATCCCTCCTTTATGGAGAACTGCGTTATTTTTATTGTCTATTGCAAAAAAAACAACAAAAAAAACTATATATATATACATATATATTTATGGGTGTATCGAGACTAGATGGTCATTATGAATAACTAAGGTGCACTAAAACTGGGTGAGCAGGCAAGGCATGTCACCCAGGTTGTGTGACAATTATTTTATATATATGTATATATATATTCCATCCACCATCCCTCCTTTATGGAGAACTGCGTTATTTTTATTGTCTATTGCAAAAAAAAAAACAAAAAAAACTATATATATATATACATATATATATATGGGTGTATCGAGACTAGAAGGTCATTATGCATAACTAAAGTGCACTAAAATTGGGTGAGCAGGAAAGGCATGTCACCCCAGTTGTGTGACAATTATTTTATATATATGTATATATATATATATATTCCCTCCACCACCCCTCCTCTACGGAGGACTGCTTTATTTTTATTTCCATTGCAAAAATAAAAAATTTTAAAACACAAAAAAAAAAAAAAACGAAAATAATAATAATAAAAATAATTTTGAATGTGTATTCAAATAAGTTTGAATGTGTGTGAACTATATATAAATATATATATACACATGCATATACAGAAATATATACACACACACACATATATATATATACACACACACACACAGACACACACTCACATAAACACATACACACACTGTGTACAGTCTTATGCAAAGGTTTGGCACCCCTTGACAAATAACATCTTTTCAATTACAAAAGCAACAATATCAGTTAATACAGTCTCTTTAGGAACTGGGGGAAAAATACACAATATTTTCAGCAAACATTGATGAATAGTTACTTTTTATGCCATAAATTGAACAAAATTACAAAATAAAAACATTATTATGGCACTCTGCAAAAGTTTGGGCACCCTACGTAATCAGTACTTAGTAACACCTCCTCTGCCAGATATCACAGCTTACAAGCGCTTCTTATAGCCAGCTGAAAGGCTTTCAGTTCTTGTACTTGGGATTTTCTCACATTCTTCCTTGCAAAAGGCTTCTAGTTCTGTAATATTCTAATATATCAAGGGCTGTATTGTCAAATAGGAGATCGGCAGCATTCTCCCACCTGAGAAAACTGTACTACAATGCCCTTGATAGTGTGTAGAAACACACTCGTCAGCTCTAGTCCTCCTGTAACAACGCAAAAGGACTGGCAACCCTCAGGTATTTATGCGTGCGATTGTATGATAAATTCACCCTGACAGTCTCACACTTCTCTTGGTACCAACAGGTCTCATGGAATATATAAAAGGCAACTGCAACAATTATACTCGGCACTAAACATCGAGGCACGGAAATGCAGCAGAGCTTGTGTATTTCTCAGGATGCATTCTAGTAAAATGCCCGGAAAATGAGCTAAAGACATATTTCAAGGGGCACTATATAAAACCGATGGAAATTTTACTGATTAAATAAAAGGAAAAGCATCGTTTGAAAAATCACAAATGTTTCTAAGATTCAATGCATCGCTTTTTGACCACATCATAGCGATGAACACATCATTGTTCCTGACAATGTCCTAATACAGAAATAAAACTTTATGTTGGTAAACTCAAAAAGCCTTCAGCTGTCACACTGGCTAACGATCTCAAACGATTATAAAGCAGCATTTTGAAAAGCGCTGTTTTAAAATAACAGATACAACACTTACCTTGTCTTCTGGCCAAATGCTTTTCACGGCTTGGCACTCCAACGGTGCTGAAACGAAATTTGTATTTCCTCCTACCTCGTTGGCCCTTCAGTTCTTCTTTTCTCCCTTTGGATGTTTTTTTCCTTCTTCTTTGGATATTGTTTTTTATTTTTGTTTGTTTTTTTTTACTTTGCATGTTTTTCCTTCTTCGGATATTATTTTTTTGGCTTATTTTTTTAGACGATGTTTTTTTCGTCTTCTTTAAAAATTGATTTTTTTCGTCTTCTTTAAATATTGTTTTTTTTTTCATCCTTTTGATGTTGTTTTACGGAACAAGAGCCGTACAGTGCTACTCTATCAGGAGGTAGCGCCAACTGAACGCCTTGAAGCAGTACCCAGCTCTTTTATAGGGAGCGTCAACCCGAAGTCAAGTTCTAGAACGTTGCACTCACTTTTCATTGGTTTCCCAGCTATGCTGTCAGAATAATGTTTGCTGATTGGTCGAAAATTTTAAAACGTACCCGAGTACTGTAAAAAAAACTCAAGATCTTGCTACCCTACGGAGCACCCATAAGGTGATTTTTTTTATACGTTATATGCAGCTATTTGTAGCAGGCCGTAATTAGACTAATCCACCCTTTGTCAATAAAGCCAACAAGAGAACAGGTTGCCCAAAGTTTGCTCAGGTACACGCCACAGCACAACCTTAAAAACACATCCAGCACAAATCACACTAGTGAATGACACAGCAAATCACAGCAATAAAAAAGACCCCTATGGGCAATCCAGCACCCAGACTACAGGTGCCAAAAGGCCCAGCCTGCCTAATAATGAACCCAAAATATACATACAACAAAGAAAAAGACACAAACAAAAAAGAAAATAAAACTAGCCAGCTGCTCCCACTAAACCCCGCTCCCGAGGCCACTAAGCCGGCTGGCTTGATAATACACGATACAACCTCAGATAAAACATATTAAAGCAACACCAGGGAGGTTTACAACCTGATCCTTAAAATTATCGACCCGTAATTCCACCTTGAAAACCCCTAAAGAACAGTAGTTTACCCCATGACTCACTGCCCCATTCAAACAAAAAAAAAACAGGTTTTTGGGGTAACCTTTAGGTCAGCTCTTCAAAACCAGGTATGAGGACTCTTCAGCTAATCAGTCCTCTAATTAGAAATCTAATTAGGGAGTTGCAGCGAAAACCTGCATACACACCGGCCCTTTGCGGATAAGATTGTTCACCCCTGAAACAAGCAAACAGAAAGGCTGCTACACTGCAAATTCAATATGCCCGCCGATGCTCCACCAAATCTATCAGGACCCTGCCTGTCTTTCCCGTGCCTGCTCCTTTGCCAATATGCCCTACCATCGGAACATGCACAGCCATCTCGCCCCGGCTATGCCTCCAGTCCGAACTGCAGTTCCTATACCTGCCTATAATTGCCTGGCTACAATCCATCCCCCAAAATGAAATTGATGACCCAACGATCACAGCTAAGAATTCTATCCCCAAACCACTGGTCTTCCTCCCCAACCGAACGATCATTCACTGACCGTGGTAACTTATAAGGGTTGGTATGATGACCAGTGGTGGACCTCACCGAACGTTTAACTGGTCTCTACACCTCGGGGGGGACATAACCTCCTCCATTATACGAGGCCTACTTGTGGATGCTCTATTGCGACCCCTCCCACCAGCCCTGTCCCCGTAAAATCACAGAGTCCTCATCCGATTCCATTTCTGTTGCCCCTGTGGGCAACCCAGACTCAGGAGACATTACCAGAACATCTTCCCCTGACATAACAACCCCCTGTGGTACTGGACGCAACTCTGTTCGGTGAACTTGACGGACAACCCCGTCCCCCTCCATTGGAGTTGCAGAGTAAACTGCACCCTGATCTTGGGGACACCGAACTACCATATACAAACAGGCATCCCAATGATCCTGTATTTTACCTCGAACATGGTTCCGCAAACACACCAGCTGACCTTCATCAAACCCCTAATCATTAACCAACTCATTGTGTTTCCGATTTCGTGGTGTGGCTTGTTCCTCCAACTAAGCCTTCACATACTCTTGAAGCACCTGCAAACTTTCCTGATGGTTTTGTACCCATTCCTCCAAAGGTCCACCATACTGACTGATCCCGGCAGGAGCCTGAAGATAGTGTATCGGTAATCGAGGCTCACAGCCAGACCTTAAATAAAAAGGCATCATCCAGTCATTTGGTGGGGTGTAGTATTGTAAGCTTCTCTGCTGGAGGAAGTGTGTGAAGCAAATTGTGCAAAAAAAATATTAAAGCAACACCAGGGAGGTTTACATCTAGATCCTTAAAATGATCGACCTGCAATTCCACCTTGAAAATCCAATTACCATATAAAGGATACAAGATGTAAAGATGACAAATGACATGGCACACATTTGTTGTTTAGACTGTTGTGTCAGGTTAATTGAAAGCTGAAGGATCTTAGTGTTTACTAGTCTAAGTAACAGAATGTCTAAACACTGTGCTTGCCTTTATGGGTTTTTAAGCAGAACATATAGGTATAGAAACATATTAACATTACGTTTCACGATTCACTGACTGGAGAATAGGAGAATATACACATCAATATTACTACTTAAGTTAACTAACCCTAATCCCAACCCCTATTGGCACGGAGCCCGCCAGGGTTCAGGTGAGATATAAATCTGTAATCTGTATCAATGGTTTTGCTATCCATACCCACCCTATTAATGTTAGCTTCCCAGGGTTTCTTGTTAGACAAGCTCTGTGTCTCTCTATACCCCCATTTACTGCACGACTGATTGTCCATTTATAAAGAATCAAATAGGGTGAAGATGGTTTTAGTTTACAATTACTCTGGAAGGTGACCAGATTAAAAAAAACTAAATACCATGCCTACGTGTATGTAATCTCCATCACAGTCCCCATTTTCCCCATAATCCTCGTTTTGATAGTGCCAATTTGTGTAATGTGAGTTTTTTTTTTTTTTTAAAAACTGTTATAGAAGAACATACTGGATGCCACATGTGTACAATTACCCCTTTCTAATTAGTGGGGTCCGTTGTGTCAGCTACAGCCTTTACTAACATACACATAAGTATACAGTCTTACAGCACTTTTGTTTTCCTTTTGTATTTAATGGTTTTCCATTTAGGGGGCAGCATGGTGGTGCAGTGGTTAGCACTGTTGCCTCACACCTCTAGGGCCCGGGTTCGAGTCTCCACCTGGGTCACATGTGTGTGGAGTTTGCATGTTCTACCCATGTCATCGTGGGGTTTCCTCCGGGTACTCTGGTTTCCCCCACAGTCCAAAAACATGCTGAGGCTAATTGGAGTTGCTAAATTGCCCATAGGAGTGTATGCGTGAGTGAATAGTGTGTGAGTGTGCCCTGCGATGGGCTGGCCCGCCATCCTGAGTTGTTCCCTGTCTCGTGCCCATTGCTTCCGGGATAGGCTCCAGACCCCCCGCGATCCAGTAGGATAAGCGGTTTGGAAAATGGATGGATGGATGGACAGTTTTCCATTTGAGGAATTAGCAAAAAACTGCAGTGCATGATGGGTAGGATCTAAAGGCTGCCTAACGCCCTTAATTTGTTTGCAATTTCGCCAGGTAGGCTACCTTCTTTAAACTGCGTTTTGCTAGACTACACATTTCGAGATGTTTTATTGTAGTCTTGGTAAATATATATATATAGTTTAGCCTAACCCAGCCACTTAAGGGAGCAAGCCAGCTCAGGTAGGTGCCAGTCCCAAGCCCGGATTAATGGAGAGGGTTGGCGTCAAGAAATAAAGAGAAATAAAGACAACTAATACTCCTAGTTTGCGAGATCTGACTGCAATGGCAGCACTGCTACAAGGGTGTGGATAAATCTATACAAATATCACCTGCATGCACATTACTTCTTTTACAATAACCAACTCCTGATCCATACTGTTAGTCGTGAAAAAAAAAACTATCGTGTACATAGAGGCCCTGTGTAAAAAGATAACTGCCAAGGAAAAGATCAAAAACATTTATTTCAAGGATACAAAGTTTTTATGGTCATGTACAGTGTACAGTGCAATTCTTATTTGATTAACTTGAATGTCTCCACAGACTAGACGATTAAACAAATAAAGCAGCGCAACATTACAATAACTAATAACAAATAAACAAAGCTCACGAGTACTATTACAGTATGTATATCATTTATTTAAACTTAATTTTACCAGGTAAATTAACTACAAAGCAGTTACCACTGCTTTACCTGCTTCTCGGGAGAAATAGCAGATATACGTCATGTATGTGACTAAATTCTTAAGCCAATAAGGGCAAAGTTGTGTCGTAATGGAGGCGGATCCAGTTTGTGCAGCCGGTTAAAGACACTACGGGCATGTAAATGGAGAACGAAATTATAGTTATACCGAATCTCCTACACACAATACCAAGGTTACCAACTTTGGTCAGCTGACCGGAGTGAGACGTTCAATTCCCGTAAGATTTCTTTGCGCCAGCCTGAGAGTCTGAAAACACGTCACACCAGATGCATGAGAGATGGAAACCTGGGATATTCAGTCGAATCAGATCAAATATGATGCTAAGTTAGTACTAAGTTAAAATATGTTCCGGACTTGTAACATGCACCCATGATTTGGAACAGTCAGCAGGCTGTCTCTGGCCACGCCCCCTACACTCGGTCCGGCCCCTGGCTTTTCCTGAATTCTGATTCCTTTAGATAAACATTGACTTCATTGATATTGTTATTGATTTATCGACAGACCATCATACTTTTTAGACGTTATAATAACAACACTCTATTGATCCCCAAAGAGAGAAATTCTCTCCTTGCCTGCCCCCTCTTACTGTCCATGATACACAAGCACATATGTAGAAAAACGTCAGCTTGGAAGCCAAGGCTGGACTTAACCTACTCTATTCTGGTATTCTGTTCTCCCAAGTAAGGCATCCCAAGTTCGAATCCAACTTCCGACAAAAGTTCTTCAATCGCTACAGCACAATTTGAGCCACTGATCGGCTTTAATTGCTTTGTTTTATTTTTGCGTTTCAGGCAAAACTACATAACACTTAAAGACACTTCGGGCATGCAAATGGAGAACGAAATTATAGTTATACCGAATCTCCTACACACAATACCAAGGTTACCAACTTTGGTCAGCTGGCCGGAGTGAGACGTTCAATTCCCGTAAGATTTCTTTGCGCCAGCCTGAGAGTCTGAAAACACGTCACACCAGATGCATGAGAGATGGAAACCTGGGATATTCAGTCGAATCAGATCAAATATGATGCTAAGTTAGTACTAAGTTAAAATATGTTCCGCACTTGTAACATGCACCCATGATTTGGAACAGCAGCATACCTGTCAAGGTTTGGATTTGAAAATAAAGGAAATTTTCCGGCACCCGCCGTGAGCCATCCCACCACCGCAACCAGGCTCCAGTATCCCTTACATTTTAAGACAGGAAATATAAAATAATATAAATTATATAAAATATAATATAAATATAAATATAAATATATAAAATATATAAAATATATAAAATATATAAAATATATAAAATATATTTTTGGCCACAACCGGGATTCGAACCCCGGTCTCCTGTGTGAAAGGCGGCGAACTTACCACTACACTATCCAGCAACTATATAATATAATATATATATATATATATATATATATTATTATAAGGGAGATTTACGGGAAAATACTAATACGGGAGGACGGCAGGAAAGAGAAGTAAAATACGGTAGTTTCCCGGCCAAAACGGGAGACTTGACAGCTATGGTCAGCAGGCTGTCTCTGGCCACGCCCCCTACAGTCGGTCCGGCCCCTGGCTTTTCCAGCGTGTTCGCGAAAACGACTTCATTTATTTTCTTATTGATTTATCGACAGACCATCATACTTTTTAGACGTTATAATAACAACACTCTATTGATCCCCAAAGAGAGAAATTCTCTCCTTGCCTGCCCCCTCTTACTGTCCATGATACACAAGCACATATGTAGAAAAACGTCAGCTTGGAAGCCAAGGCTGGACTTAACCTACTCTATTCTGGTATTCTGTTCTCCCAAGTAAGGCATCCCAAGTTCGAATCCAACTTCCGACAAAAGTTCTTCAATCGCTACAGCACAATTTGAGCCACTGATCGGCTTTAATTGCTTTGTTTTATTTTTGCGTTTCAGGCAAAACTACATAACACTTAAAGACACTTCGGGCATGCAAATGGAGAACGAAATTATAGTTATACCGAATCTCCTACACACAATACCAAGGTTACCAACTTTGAGATGGAAACCTGGGATATTCAGTCGAATCAGATCAAATATGATGCTAAGTTAGTACTAAGTTAAAATATGTTCCGCACTTGTAACATGCACCCATGATTTGGAACAGCAGCATACCTGTCAAGGTTTGGATTTGAAAATAAAGGAAATTTTCCGGCACCCGCCGTGAGCCATCCCACCACCGCAACCAGGCTCCAGTATCCCTTACATTTTAAGACAGGAAATATAAAATAATATAAATTATATAAAATATAATATAAATATAAATATAAATATATAAAATATATAAAATATAAAATAACCATTTGTCATTTATTTTCTATTAATTTTTCATGTTCACTCATGCGGCTCTGTCATTCACTAATGACTTGGATTTTTCATGCCGACTGACATCGTTCCTTCCCCGTGGGAGACAAATCTTACAGAACGCGTGACCCATCCTGCTCCTCTTCAGGAAAGTAAATTCGTCATCTTCGTCATCACCCCTTAAAACAATTACTGAAGCGAGACGGCGCACGCGTTACGCATGATTTTGTTGTGGGACAACTTTCATTTGCATCAAACCAGTGTGGGGCAGTTTCAAGGTCAGCCCCACAGTCTCGGGATATATTTATTTAATTATTTAATTTCAAGTGTTAAGATGCCTAAGTTTCAGACAGGCGTGACACAGTAAAAACCAAACAGGCCTCACTTACGTGCACACACACAGGCAGAGGTACGCACACACACACACACACACAGGCACACACGCACACAGAGGTACGCACACACACACACACAGGCACACATGCGCACAGAAGTACGCACACACACACACACAGGCACACACACGCACACAGGCACACGCACACAGGCACACCTGATCCTGAGGATGGTGAGCCAGTAGTTCAGGACGTTGAACAGTGCTCCCAGCAATCCACCTGCGGGGGGGAAAGAGACATGGGCCCGGCATGAGAAAACCAGAAACAGAACCAGTCCGTTAAGATGTAAAAGAGCAAGGTTTGGGTTTCCACAATAAGACGCTCCCTCTCTCTCTCTCTCTCTCACCGAAGGCTCCCATGACGATAAACAGAGGAATCTCATACAGGTAGTACTCCGTGCTCTGAGGGGGGGGGGTAAAAAAAAAGAAAAAAAAATCAATACCCAGAATCCTCCAGTCAAACATGCAAATGACAACATCACACCCTACAGGACTACACACATGGGGGCACCTCTTGTTTGCCTCTTTTTTTTTTATTTAATTTTATTTTTATATATATATATATATATATATATATATATATATATATATATATAGAGTAATTTCTTCTATTTTCTAAAAAGTTACTGATATCTAGTTGGATGGCTAGATGAACACCGCTTCAGTTCCCAAACTTCTCCTCAGGGGCACCTCAGCCGTTCCATGATTTTGTTAAATTTCACCAACAGCTGAATTAAAAAAAATTAAATATACTGGCTTAAAAGGTCAGTGAGAGACTGACTAGCTGTATGAGGTGTGCTGGTGGCCAAGTCAAAAAAAACACATGGCTGCATTGGACGGTCGCTGCAAATACTAGGATGATTTTAGCAGAGGTTCTGAAATGGCGAAGTTGACACACTTTCACAGGCATAATATCATAGTTTTACACCAACACGAGGATAATCTAAATATCATTTTCTTTGCCTGCCTAAGACTTTTGCACAGTAGTGTATAATTTTTAAAAAAATGGTGAACGTGTTGTGATCCTACAGGAAGCATACAGTGGGCATCCGGGGCAAACGTTTCCCAAAAACTTCAGGCACCGAAGGCGGGAAAAATTCTGCTGCGTTTAAAAAAAATAAAATAAACAACCGTATCTGCATACCATGTAAACTGCTACAGGTGCCTCTCTTGTAACGAGAAACATCCACAACCATGGCTAACATGCCTACCTAAACCAGGAGGCCCAACTAAAACAGCGCGGTACTCATGTCCACCGAGGTGATGACTATATTTCCAGCCCAGGGGGCCTCCCAGGAAAGTCATGCGCTGCGGGGTGGGGGCTGTGTCCAAGTCCCCCAACAAACGTTTCATGGTTTCCTTTCCAACCCATGTGACCAGAAGGCAGGTAAAAATACATCACTGCTCATGTGACAGGGTACCGAGTCGAGCCCTTTCTGGAAATAACAGCTCATCCTTTTCTCTCTCACCCTTGTTTCCCCATAAAGTTCACAGATCAGCCCCTTCTTGAACGGCACGGACAGGAAAGACCAAAACATGTTCGGGAACAGTGTGAACTTGGTCTCATTCTGGATTTTGGTCAAAATTATACCGTCTTCTTTCGCCTTTCCCAAACGAGGTAATGATTATAAAATGCTCTCCACTCTAAGTTGTCCAGACATCCATAAACATCACATTTTCCCCACTGACTAACGGGAGGCAGGAAACCAATGTCAGAGGGTAACGGCCGACATCTCCCAAGAGCTACTTGACTTGCGGACAGCATACCATTGGCCAAGACAACCAGATCAATTACCGATGCCCAATATTTTGATTTTCAAGATTCCATCTACAGACTTTTAAAAAGGACAATCTACATCACAACACCGACAGAAATGGGAAACTTACATCGTTGTCAAAGCGTCCAAAGTTGATGAGACCTGGGTTACTAAAATCTCCCGGCTTGTTGTGGTAGATACTCATGAAGAAGTTCAAGGTGAAGGTCGAGATCATGGAAGCGAAGAACTGAAAGATACGGGTCACTGAATAGTTACATTTCACCAGAGCCCCGTGGCGGGGCAAGGAGATCAGGTATGCTAATCGGAAACGTCACTCACGATTCTCCAGGTCAACATCTGGTTCCAGAAGGAGGCTCCCTCCTCCAAGCTGAAAAGGACACCACCTGCAAAACCGGAAACCATCAGAAACTGCTGCATAACTGCATTACTCACAGATCAGCTCCACTAAACTGGAAATATTCAGCAAAGGTCATACAGGGGTCTTTATTGCAAGGATAAGACTCCACTGGTGTGACTCCATGCCTTTGTGGCATTTTTTTCCTGGATTATTCATCAACACAGAGCCACCTTGTACTTTCCATCCTGAAACCGAAAAATCAATGGCGGAGGCCGAAGAAGCCCAACGCTGACAGGACACTCTAATAACCTTTTTTTTACTCATCATAGCTTCCCTTCTTCCTTGAGGGTAACATTAGATTCTGGAGGCATGGAACTGATCTGAGATCAGAGCTTCGGGTGTGTATATGGGTGTGTCGAGACTAGATGGTCAGTATGGATAACTAAGGTGCACTAAAATTGGGTGAGCAGGCAAGGCATGTCACCCAGGTTGTGTGACAATTATTTTATATATATGTATATATATATTCCATCCACCATCCCTCCTTTACGGAGAACTGCGTTATTTTTATTGTCCATTACGAAGAAAAAAAAAACTATATATATATATATATATATATATATATATATATATATATATATATGGGTGTATCGAGACTAGATGGTCATTATGGATAACTAAGGTGCACTAAAATTGGGTGAGCAGGCAAGGCATGTCACCCAGGTTGTGTGACAATTATTTTATATATATGTATATATATATTCCATCCACCATCCCTCTTTTATGGAGAACTGCGTTATTTTTATTGTCTATTGCAAAAAAAAAAAAAAAAAAAACAATACATATATACATATATATTTATGGGTGTATCGAGACTAGATGGTCATTATGAATAACTAAGGTGCACTAAAATTGGGTGAGCAGGCAAGGCATGTCACCCCGGTTGTGTGACAATTATTTTATATGTATGTATATATATATTCCATCCACCATCCCTCCTTTACGGAGAACTGCGTTATTTTTATTGTCCATTGCGAAAAAAAAAAACTATATATATACATATATATTTATGGGTGTATCGAGACTAGATGGTCATTATGGATAACTAAGGTGCATTCAAATTGGGTGAGCAGGCAAGGCATGTCACCCAGGTTGTGTGACATTAATTATTTTATATATATGTATATATATATTCCATCCACCATCCCTCCTTTATGGAGAACTGCGTTATTTTTATTGTCTATTGCAAAAAAATAACACAAAAAAACTATATATATATATACACACATATATATTTATGGGTGTATCGAGACTAGTTGGTCATTATGGATAACTAAGTTGCACTAAAATTGGGTGAGCAGGCAAGGCATGTCACCCAGGTTGTGTGACAATTATTTTATATAAATGTATATATATATTCCCTCCACCACCCCTCCTTTACGGAGGACTGCTTTATTATTAATATCCATTGCGAAAAAAAAACACAAGAAAAAGAAAAAATATCTATATATATACATATATATATATATATATATATATATATATATATATATATGGGTGTGTCGAGACTAGATGGTCAGTATGGATAACTAAGGTGCACTAAAATTGGGTGAGCAGGCAAGGCATGTCACCCAGGTTGTGTGACAATTATTTTATATATATGTATATATATATTCCATCCACCACCCCTCTTTTATGGAGAACTGCGTTATTTTTATTGTCTATTGCAAAAAAAAAAAAAAACTATATATATATATATATACATATATATTTATGGGTGTATCGAGACTAGATGGTCATTATGGATAACTAAGGTGCACTAAAATTGGGTGAGCAGGCAAGGCATGTCACCCCAGTTGTGTGACAATTATTTTATATAAATGTATATATATATTCCCTCCACCACCCCTCCTTTACGGAGTACTGCTTTATTATTAATATCCATTGCGAAAAAAAAAACACAAGAAAAAGAAAAAATATCTATATATATATACATATATATATATATATATGGGTGTGTCGAGACTAGATGGTCAGTATGGATAAATAAGGTGCACTAAAATTGGGTGAGCAGGCAAGGCATGTCACCCAGGTTGTGTGACAATTATTTTATATATATATGTATATATATATTCCATCCACCATCCCTCCTTTACGGAGAACTGCGCTATTTTTATTGTCTATTGCAAAAAAAAAAACAGAAAAACTATATATATATATATATATATATATATACATATATATTCATGGGTGTATCGAGACTAGATGGTCATTATGAATAACTAAGGTGCACTAAAACTGGGTGAGCAGGCAAGGCATGTCACCCAGGTTGTGTGACAATTATTTTATATATATGTATATATATATTCCATCCACCATCCCTCCTTTATGTAGAACTGCGTTATTTTTATTGTCTATTGCAAAAAAATAACACAAAAAAACTATATATATATACATATATACACACACATATATATATATATATATATATATATATATATATATATATATGTATATATATATATGTATATATATATATGTATATATATATATATATATATATATATATATATGTATATATATATATATATATATATATATATATATATATATATATATATATATATATATATATATATATATATATATATATATATATATATATATATGGGTGTATCGAGACTAGAAGGTCATTATGCATAACTAAAGTGCACTAAAATTGGGTGAGCAGGCAAGGCATGTCACCCCAGTTGTGTGACAATTATTTTATATATATGTATATATATATATATATTCCCTCCACCACCCCTCCTCTACGGAGGACTGCTTTATTTTTATTTCCATTGCAAAAATAAAACATTTTAAAACACACAAAAAAAAAAAAAACGAAAATAATAATAATAAAAATTATTTTGAATGTGTATTCAAATAAGTTTGAATGTGTGTGAACTATATATAAATATATATATACACATGCATATACAGAAATATATACACACACACACATATATATATATACACACACACACACACACAGACACACACTCACATAAACACATACACACACTGTGTACAGTCTTATGCAAAGGTTTGGCACCCCTTGACAAATAACATCTTTTCAATTACAAAAGCAACAATATCAGTTAATACAGTCTCTTTAGGAACTGGGGGAAAAATACACAATATTTTCAGCAAACATTGATGAATAGTTACTTTTTATGCCATAAATTGAACAAAATTATAAAATAAAAACATTATTATGGCACTCTGCAAAAGTTTGGGCACCCTACGTAATCAGTACTTAGTAACACCTCCTCTGCCAGATATCACAGCTTACAAGCGCTTCTTATAGCCAGCTGAAAGGCTTTCAGTTCTTGTACTTGGGATTTTCTCACATTCTTCCTTGCAAAAGGCTTCTAGTTCTGTAATATTCTAATATATCAAGGGCTGTATTGTCAAATAGGAGATCGGCAGCATTCTCCCACCTGAGAAAACTGTACTACAATGCCCTTGATAGTGTGTAGAAACACACTCGTCAGCTCTAGTCCTCCTGTAACAACGCAAAAGGACTGGCAACCCTCAGGTATTTATGCGTGCGATTGTATGATAAATTCACCCTGACAGTCTCACACTTCTCTTGGTACCAACAGGTCTCATGGAATATATAAAAGGCAACTGCAACAATTATACTCGGCACTAAACATCGAGGCACGGAAATGCAGCAGAGCTTGTGTATTTCTCAGGATGCATTCTAGTAAAATGCCCGGAAAATGAGCTAAAGACATATTTCAAGGGGCACTATATAAAACCGATGGAAATTTTACTGATTAAATAAAAGGAAAAGCATCGTTTGAAAAATCACAAATGTTTCTAAGATTCAATGCATCGCTTTTTGACCACATCATAGCGATGAACACATCATTGTTCCTGACAATGTCCTAATACAGAAATAAAACTTTATGTTGGTAAACTCAAAAAGCCTTCACCTGTCACACTGGCTAACGATCTCAAACGATTATAAAGCAGCATTTTGAAAAGCGCTGTTTTAAAATAACAGGTACAACACTTACCTTGTCTTCTGGCCAAATGCTTTTCACGGCTTGGCACTCCAACGGTGCTGAAACGAAATTTGTATTTCCTCCTACCTCGTTGGCCCTTCAGTTCTTCTTTTCTCCCTTTGGATGTTTTTTTCCTTCTTCTTTGGATATTGTTTTTTATTTTTGTTTGTTTTTTTTACTTTGCATGTTTTTCCTTCTTCGGATATTATTTTTTTTGGCTTATTTTTTTAGACGATGTTTTTTTCGTCTTCTTTAAAAATTGATTTTTTTCGTCTTCTTTAATTATTGTTTTTTTTTCATCCTTTTGATGTTGTTTTACGGAACAAGAGCCGTACAGTGCTACTCTATCAGGAGGTAGCGCCAACTGAACGCCTTGAAGCAGTACCCAGCTCTTTTATAGGGAGCGTCAACCCGAAGTCAAGTTCTAGAACGTTGCACTCACTTTTCATTGGTTTCCCAGCTATGCTGTCAGAATAATGTTTGCTGATTGGTCGAAAATTTTAAAACGTACCCGAGTACTGTAAAAAAAACTCAAGATCTTGCTACCCTACGGAGCACCCATAAGGTGATTTTTTTTATACGTTATATGCAGCTATTTGTAGCAGGCCGTAATTAGACTAATCCACCCTTTGTCAATAAAGCCAACAAGAGAACAGGTTGCCCAAAGTTTGCTCAGGTACACGCCACAGCACAACCTTAAAAACACATCCAGCACAAATCACACTAGTGAATGACACAGCAAATCACAGCAATAAAAAAGACCCCTATGGGCAATCCAGCACCCAGACTACAGGTGCCAAAAGGCCCAGCCTGCCTAATAATGAACCCAAAATATACATACAACAAAGAAAAAGACACAAACAAAAAAGAAAATAAAACTAGCCAGCTGCTCCCACTAAACCCCGCTCCCGAGGCCACTAAGCCGGCTGGCTTGATAATACACGATACAACCTCAGATAAAACATATTAAAGCAACACCAGGGAGGTTTACAACCTGATCCTTAAAATTATCGACCCGTAATTCCACCTTGAAAACCCCTAAAGAACAGTAGTTTACCCCATGACTCACTGCCCCATTCAAACAAAAAAAAAACAGGTTTTTGGGGTAACCTTTAGGTCAGCTCTTCAAAACCAGGTATGAGGACTCTTCAGCTAATCAGTCCTCTAATTAGAAATCTAATTAGGGAGTTGCAGCGAAAACCTGCATACACACCGGCCCTTTGCGGATAAGATTGTTCACCCCTGAAACAAGCAAACAGAAAGGCTGCTACACTGCAAATTCAATATGCCCGCCGATGCTCCACCAAATCTATCAGGACCCTGCCTGTCTTTCCCGTGCCTGCTCCTTTGCCAATATGCCCTACCATCGGAGCATGCACAGCCATCTCGCCCCGGCTATGCCTCCTGTCCTAACTGCAGTTCCTATACCTGCCTATAATTGCCTGGCTACAATCCATTCCCCAAAATGAAATTGATGACCCAACGATCACAGCTAAGAATTCTATCCCCAAACCACTGGTCTTCCTCCCCAACCGAACGATCATTCACTGACCGTGGTAACTTATAAGGGTTGGTATGATGACCAGTGGTGGACCTCACCGAACGTTTAACTGGTCTCTACACCTCGGGGGGGACATAACCTCCTCCATTATACGAGGCCTACTTGTGGATGCTCTATTGCGACCCCTCCCACCAGCCCTGTCCCCGTAAAATCACAGAGTCCTCATCCGATTCCATTTCTGTTGCCCCTGTGGGCAACCCAGACTCAGGAGACATTACCAGAACATCTTCCCCTGACATAACAACCCCCTGTGGTACTGGACGCAACTCTGTTCGGTGAACTTGACGGACAACCCCGTCCCCCTCCATTGGAGTTGCAGAGTAAACTGCACCCTGATCTTGGGGACACCGAACTACCATATACAAACAGGCATCCCAATGATCCTGTATTTTACCTCGAACATGGTTCCGCAAACACACCAGCTGACCTTCATCAAACCCCTAATCATTAACCAACTCATTGTGTTTCCGATTTCGTGGTGTGGCTTGTTCCTCCAACTAAGCCTTCACATACTCTTGAAGCACCTGCAAACTTTCCTGATGGTTTTGTACCCATTCCTCCAAAGGTCCACCATACTGACTGATCCCGGCAGGAGCCTGAAGATAGTGTATCGGTAATCGAGGCTCACAGCCAGACCTTAAATAAAAAGGCATCATCCAGTCATTTGGTGGGGTGTAGTATTGTAAGCTTCTCTGCTGGAGGAAGTGTGTGAAGCAAATTGTGCAAAAAAAATATTAAAGCAACACCAGGGAGGTTTACATCTAGATCCTTAAAATGATCGACCTGCAATTCCACCTTGAAAATCCAATTACCATATAAAGGATACAAGATGTAAAGATGACAAATGACATGGCACACATTTGTTGTTTAGACTGTTGTGTCAGGTTAATTGAAAGCTGAAGGATCTTAGTGTTTACTAGTCTAAGTAACAGAATGTCTAAACACTGTGCTTGCCTTTATGGGTTTTTAAGCAGAACATATAGGTATAGAAACATATTAACATTACGTTTCACGATTCACTGACTGGAGAATAGGAGAATATACACATCAATATTACTACTTAAGTTAACTAACCCTAATCCCAACCCCTATTGGCACGGAGCCCGCCAGGGTTCAGGTGAGATATAAATCTGTAATCTGTATCAATGGTTTTGCTATCCATACCCACCCTATTAATGTTAGCTTCCCAGGGTTTCTTGTTAGACAAGCTCTGTGTCTCTCTATACCCCCATTTACTGCACGACTGATTGTCCATTTATAAAGAATCAAATAGGGTGAAGATGGTTTTAGTTTACAATTACTCTGGAAGGTGACCAGATTAAAAAAAACTAAATACCATGCCTACGTGTATGTAATCTCCATCACAGTCCCCATTTTCCCCATAATCCTCGTTTTGATAGTGCCAATTTGTGTAATGTGAGTTTTTTTTTTTTTTAAAAAAACTGTTATAGAAGAACATACTGGATGCCACATGTGTACAATTACCCCTTTCTAATTAGTGGGGTCCGTTGTGTCAGCTACAGCCTTTACTAACATACACATAAGTATACAGTCTTACAGCACTTTTGTTTTCCTTTTGTATTTAATGGTTTTCCATTTAGGGGGCAGCATGGTGGTGCAGTGGTTAGCACTGTTGCCTCACACCTCTAGGGCCCGGGTTCGAGTCTCCACCTGGGTCACATGTGTGTGGAGTTTGCATGTTCTACCCATGTCATCGTGGGGTTTCCTCCGGGTACTCTGGTTTCCCCCACAGTCCAAAAACATGCTGAGGCTAATTGGAGTTGCTAAATTGCCCATAGGAGTGTATGCGTGAGTGAATAGTGTGTGAGTGTGCCCTGCGATGGGCTGGCCCGCCATCCTGGGTTGTTCCCTGTCTCGTGCCCATTGCTTCCGGGATAGGCTCCAGACCCCCCGCGATCCAGTAGGATAAGCGGTTTGGAAAGGCTGCCTAACGCCCTTAATTTGTTTGCAATTTCGCCAGGTAGGCTACCTTCTTTAAACTGCGTTTTGCTAGACTACACATTTCGAGATGTTTTATTGTAGTCTTGGTAAATATATATATATAGTTTAGCCTAACCCAGCCACTTAAGGGAGCAAGCCAGCTCAGGTAGGTGCCAGTCCCAAGCCCGGATTAATGGAGAGGGTTGGCGTCAAGAAATAAAGAGAAATAAAGACAACTAATACTCCTAGTTTGCGAGATCTGACTGCAATGGCAGCACTGCTACAAGGGTGTGGATAAATCTATACAAATATCACCTGCATGCACATTACTTCTTTTACAATAACCAACTCCTGATCCATACTGTTAGTCGTGAAAAAAAAAACTATCGTGTACATAGAGGCCCTGTGTGAAAAGATAACTGCCAAGGAAAAGATCAAAAACATTTATTTCAAGGATACAAAGTTTTTATGGTCATGTACAGTGTACAGTGCAATTCTTATTTGATTAACTTGAATGTCTCCACAGACTAGACGATTAAACAAATAAAGCAGCGCAACATTACAATAACTAATAACAAATAAACAAAGCTCACGAGTACTATTACAGTATTTATATCATTTATTTAAACTTAATTTTACCAGGTAAATTAACTACAAAGCAGTTACCACTGCTTTACCTGCTTCTCGGGAGAAATAGCAGATATACGTCATGTATGTGACTAAATTCTTAAGCCAATAAGGGCAAAGTTGTGTCGTAATGGAGGCGGATCCAGTTTGTGCAGCCGGTTAAAGACACTACGGGCATGTAAATGGAGAACGAAATTATAGTTATACCGAATCTCCTACACACAATACCAAGGTTACCAACTTTGGTCAGCTGACCGGAGTGAGACGTTCAATTCCCGTAAGATTTCTTTGCGCCAGCCTGAGAGTCTGAAAACACGTCACACCAGATGCATGAGAGATGGAAACCTGGGATATTCAGTCGAATCAGATCAAATATGATGCTAAGTTAGTACTAAGTTAAAATATGTTCCGGACTTGTAACATGCACCCATGATTTGGAACAGTCAGCAGGCTGTCTCTGGCCACGCCCCCTACACTCGGTCCGGCCCCTGGCTTTTCCTGAATTCTGATTCCTTTAGATAAACATTGACTTCATTGATATTGTTATTGATTTATCGACAGACCATCATACGTTTTAGACGTTATAATAACAACACTCTATTGATCCCCAAAGAGAGAAATTCTCTCCTTGCCTGCCCCCTCTTACTGTCCATGATACACAAGCACATATGTAGAAAAACGTCAGCTTGGAAGCCAAGGCTGGACTTAACCTACTCCTTAGGGTTCAACTGGAAACTGCCCCATGGCCGAGCGGTCTAAAGCCTCCTGCGCAGCGAAAATGGCCTTTCAAAGTAAGGGGTATTCTGTTCTCCGAAGTAAGGCGTGGGTTCGAATCCAACTTCCAACAAAAGTTCTTCAATCGCTACAGCAGAATTTGAGCCACTGATCGGCTTTAATTGCTTTGTTTTATTTTTGCGTTTCAGGCAAAACTACATAACACTTAAAGACACTACGGGCATGTAAATGGAGAACGAAATTATAGTTATACCGAATCTCCTACACACAATACCAAGGTTACCAACTTTGGTCAGCTGACCGGAGTGAGACGTTCAATTCCCGTAAGATTTCTTTGCGCCAGCCTGAGAGTCTGAAAACACGTCACACCAGATGCATGAGAGATGGAAACCTGGGATATTCAGTCGAATCAGATCAAATATGATGCTAAGTTAGTACTAAGTTAAAATATGTTCCGGACTTGTAACATGCACCCATGATTTGGAACAGTCAGCAGGCTGTCTCTGGCCACGCCCCCTACACTCGGTCCGGCCCCTGGCTTTTCCTGAATTCTGATTCCTTTAGATAAACATTGACTTCATTGATATTGTTATTGATTTATCGACAGACCATCATACGTTTTAGACGTTATAATAACAACACTCTATTGATCCCCAAAGAGAGAAATTCTCTCCTTGCCTGCCCCCTCTTACTGTCCATGATACACAAGCACATATGTAGAAAAACGTCAGCTTGGAAGCCAAGGCTGGACTTAACCTACTCCTTAGGGTTCAACTGGAAACTGCCCCATGGCCGAGCGGTCTAAAGCCTCCTGCGCAGCGAAAATGGCCTTTCAAAGTAAGGGGTATTCTGTTCTCCGAAGTAAGGCGTGGGTTCGAATCCAACTTCCGACAAAAGTTCTTCAATCGCTACAGCAGAATTTGAGCCACTGATCAGCTTTAATTGCTTTGTTTTATTTTTGCGTTTCAGGCAAAACTACATAACACTTAAAGACACTACGGGCATGTAAATGGAGAACGAAATTATAGTTATACCGAATCTCCTACACACAATACCAAGGTTACCAACTTTGGTCAGCTGACCGGAGTGAGACGTTCAATTCCCGTAAGATTTCTTTGCGCCAGCCTGAGAGTCTGAAAACACGTCACACCAGATGCATGAGAGATGGAAACCTGGGATATTCAGTCGAATCAGATCAAATATGATGCTAAGTTAGTACTAAGTTAAAATATGTTCCGGACTTGTAACATGCACCCATGATTTGGAACAGTCAGCAGGCTGTCTCTGGCCACGCCCCCTACACTCGGTCCGGCCCCTGGCTTTTCCTGAATTCTGATTCCTTTAGATAAACATTGACTTCATTGATATTGTTATTGATTTATCGACAGACCATCATACGTTTTAGACGTTATAATAACAACACTCTATTGATCCCCAAAGAGAGAAATTCTCTCCTTGCCTGCCCCCTCTTACTGTCCATGATACACAAGCACATATGTAGAAAAACGTCAGCTTGGAAGCCAAGGCTGGACTTAACCTACTCCTTAGGGTTCAACTGGAAACTGCCCCATGGCCGAGCGGTCTAAAGCCTCCTGCGCAGCGAAAATGGCCTTTCAAAGTAAGGGGTATTCTGTTCTCCGAAGTAAGGCGTGGGTTCGAATCCAACTTCCGACAAAAGTTCTTCAATCGCTACAGCAGAATTTGAGCCACTGATCGGCTTTAATTGCTTTGTTTTATTTTTGCGTTTCAGGCAAAACTACATAACACTTAAAGACACTACGGGCATGTAAATGGAGAACGAAATTATAGTTATACCGAATCTCCTACACACAATACCAAGGTTACCAACTTTGGTCAGCTGACCGGAGTGAGACGTTCAATTCCCGTAAGATTTCTTTGCGCCAGCCTGAGAGTCTGAAAACACGTCACACCAGATGCATGAGAGATGGAAACCTGGGATATTCAGTCGAATCAGATCAAATATGATGCTAAGTTAGTACTAAGTTAAAATATGTTCCGGACTTGTAACATGCACCCATGATTTGGAACAGTCAGCAGGCTGTCTCTGGCCACGCCCCCTACACTCGGTCCGGCCCCTGGCTTTTCCTGAATTCTGATTCCTTTAGATAAACATTGACTTCATTGATATTGTTATTGATTTATCGACAGACCATCATACGTTTTAGACGTTATAATAACAACACTCTATTGATCCCCAAAGAGAGAAATTCTCTCCTTGCCTGCCCCCTCTTACTGTCCATGATACACAAGCACATATGTAGAAAAACGTCAGCTTGGAAGCCAAGGCTGGACTTAACCTACTCCTTAGGGTTCAACTGGAAACTGCCCCATGGCCGAGCGGTCTAAAGCCTCCTGCGCAGCGAAAATGGCCTTTCAAAGTAAGGGGTATTCTGTTCTCCGAAGTAAGGCATGGGTTCGAATCCAACTTCCGACAAAAGTTCTTCAATCGCTACAGCAGAATTTGAGCCACTGATCGGCTTTAATTGCTTTGTTTTATTTTTGCGTTTCAGGCAAAACTACATAACACTTAAGAGGTGCAGGATGATCTGTCTTGCTCTCGCGAGGTTTTTGTACGACGTGACATGGTGACATAATGCAGCGGACGATAAAAATCTAACCACAATGCATTGCGTCAGGACCAGAATGTATTGCTTTAAGCCAGCGCTGTATGTGGGTACATGAAGTGGAAAGCACCCAATAACAAACATAACATTTAAAAAAAATCTACAAACTAGTGGGAATATAAAATAAAATAAATGTGTCTGGGCAAATTGGTAAGTTAAATTAAATCGTTTTAAGCAGTGTTAAGCAGTGTGTGGTTTTAAACACGAGTAGCATGTACCGTGTTGACGGCGCATGAACGTATCTTGGCAGCACATGTAAAACTTAGATTTGCAAGCGGGATGTGAAACAGCATTTAGGTGTTTAAAACAGCAATAGAGTGCGTGTTTGTTCACGCAGTTACAATGTTTAGTTGTTATTTCTGTGGAACATCAGTGCAAACCCTTAGGGAACATGTTTTACATGTCAAACTTCACCGTCATGAACCACGATGCGTGTTCAAGTGTGGCGCTACAGATTGCCACAATACGTTTCGTTCATATGGGGAATTTAAGGCTCATTTTTACCGTAAACATAACACAGATTCATATATTGATACTACAAATGCCCTTACGGTGTTTACGTGTAATATGTCTATGTGCCAGCGCCAATGTCGCGATGTCAGATCACTAACAGCTCACTTAAAGGAACATATAGCCGAAGGACGTGTTGTGACATGTTCGGTGACAGGATGCGACCATACGTTCACTGTGAGATCGTCGTTTACAGCCTACATGTCCAGGAAACACAGACAATGTTCTGTGGACAGTATAAGAGATCTTTATAAGGAGACAGTTTCTCAGTTTCTTGAAACTGAACCGTTAGTTACAGGCCCTACAGAGAGATTTAGTGAGACTGATGAAGGTGAAGTCCATCTTACAGAAAATTTCAGTGACCTTTTTCTTAGAAATATTTCTCTTTTCTACTTGAAATTACATGGGCAGTTTCTTCTGCCAGCATCAACTATACAAAATATTATTGAAGAGATGCTAAGCATACATGAACTAGAACAGACATATACTTTGAATAAATTAAGTGCATTCCTGAAAAGTGACTTAACTGAATTAACAGATGAGGTTATTGGTAGTATATGTGATGTTGTGAAGGAATCTGACCTTTTCACCATTAGTCATGAAGGACCAATGAGAACCAATTTTTCAAGAACTAGGGCTTTTAAACAGATGTTTAGATACACAGAACCTGTAAAGTTGTACTTAGGAAGGGATGAAACAAGGTCACAGAGGTTTGCCTACTATGTTCCATTGAAAGACACTTTGAGACATTTACTGGAGTCAGACTTATGGCAGAATTGTGCTGCACAGGGTACATACGTACCATACACTGATGTGCTTTGTGATGTCAGTGATGGTCAGGTATATAAAAACAATGAGTTCTTTTCTCAAAACCCATCATGTCTAAAACTAATTCTATATCAAGATTCTTTTGAGGCGGTGAACCCATTAGGTTCAGCAAAAAGCAGCACAAAGTAGTAGCTGTATATTTGTCTCTGGCTAATTTACCACCTCATCAAGTACAGACCACATGTCACTTGTAATGCTGTGTCAGGAAAAATACTTCAAACACTTTGGCCATGACAAAGTTTTCTCAAGGCTCATTGCAGACTTAAAAGACCTGGAAGACAATGGAATAACGGTGGCAGAGGAAAAAGTTAAAGGGACTGTTTTGTGCATTGCAGGGGACAATTTGGGGTCTCATAATATCGGTGGATTTACAGAAAATTTTAGTTTTTCTGAATATTTCTGCAGGTATTGCCGAACAACCCGAACAGATTTTCAAACAGATCCAAATGCATTTTACAGTCTGAGGAACAACAAAACGTTGAAGGTATAATATCTGAGTTTTAATTCATTGAATTACTTCGATGTTTGTATGCCTGGCCTGCCACCTTGTTTAGGCCATGACATTTTTGAGGGTATCCTTTCCTATGATTTAGCCCTTTACCTGAAGTACTTCATCAAGCAGAAAAAGTGGTTCACTTATTCAATTCTGAATAGACGCATTAAGAAATTTAAGTACAGTGGCTCTGATGTGTTGAGTAAGCCATGTGCAGTAAACTCCAATGGAGTAAAGCTTTATGGTCAGGCTGTTCAGAACTGGAATTTTCTAAGACTTCTTCCTGTGATCATGTGTGACAAGGTGAAAGAGCCCACAGATGATGATTGGCAGTTGACCCTTCAGCTAAAAGACATTGTGGAGCTGATTTGTGCACAGAAAATTTTATTGCCAGAGGTTGCATACCTTGACGTTCTTATCCAAGAATATCTTGCTTGTAGATTTTCTTTCTTTCCAGGACATAGGTTAAAGCCTAAGCATCACTACTTGCGACACTACCCTGCACTGATTTTAAAGTTTGGTCCTTTGATCAGGTTGTGGACAATGCGATTTGAAAGTAAATAAGGCACCATGGCAACAACAGTCAGAACAGCATCCAGTTCACAGCTAGTTTTAAAAATTGCTTTAACGCAGAGTGATTACAGGAAATAGGTGTACTGCTTAATATTAATTAAATTATTAAAATGTGCTAATAATAGACATATTTGTCAGTCAGACATTGTGCTTTTTAAAGAGCAGAAGGGATACATTAAATTACGATTATATTGTCCTTACTGTATATATTTTTACATTTTTCCCCTCAATGATATAAATATTTTCCCCCCTGACATATAATCAGTGTAAGCACACAAACACATTGGCCGGTTATCCTATTCATTCAGTTCCACGGACAGTGACCTGTGTTACTGTGCTGTAACATCTGGTTCCTTCATTGGCTCTGTATATTTCTATAAATGACTAAATGGCTCTGTTGTAGAAATTTCCAGCCAGAGACTTGGTTCCTATATAACGAGAAGATTTTATTTTTACTCGGACTGAGAAGCTACAGAAAATCATCTCTGCATGTGATCTCCCCTTTACTGCTCAAGCAGAGCACACGCACATCAGCAAGTGTCAAGGCAGCAAGTGCATACAAACAACTTCTCAGGGCCTTCAGGAAGAGTCAGACTGCGGTGTCATTCAGAGATACCATTGTCTAAGACTTGCACTAAAACATTCTATGCACTTGGGCATATTTAAACAAAGTAGTATGGTACCTATGTCAGAATCCATCCCTGCCTTGTCCTGTTCACATGTCACTGGCCATCCTATTCTCTCCTCTGTCTTGTACCCCTTAGCCCATAGTGTGTTTGCCTGCTCATCGGGCCACCATGTGGCTTAACGGGCCAAGTGGTTGGCCACCGTGCCTGACTCCCCTTTTGATTGTGGGTTTTGAGGATATCAGTGGGTCTGTGTTTTCATGATTGTCCCCCAGGCCACCATGCAGCTCAGCCCTTGATTCCAACTACAGTAGCAATCAGGTGGTTCTCGGTCTACTAGGACTGTATAACAGGATTCTTCACCCATTCTATCTTTACTCCTTCAGCCGCATACATGAGTCAGACCTATAGGTTATTCAAATTCCGTCCTGCCAAATTTACTGGACAGGAAGTGGACACTGCAAATGAATGTGTGAATACGCCAATACCTACATCTTTACAAGTTACATTAAGGGGTTTGGTACAGTAAATGGCTGTGAGGTGGGATTTCTTCTTGATGTCTGTTTGTAGCCCGTCCACCAGCAGCTGCTGCTGTATTTATCACACCAAGCAGGGAAAGTATATTGCTAAATTTTCCTTAGTTCAATTACGCTTGATTAAGCTAATTAAGCCGGCTATGTTATTTACATTCAGAAGGATGCCGCCATATTGGGTTATACACAGATGCCACGATAGCTCACACTCACATTCCCTCTTCATTATTTTTCTAAACACACTCTATCCTGCCTTGTCACCTGCAACAAGATCTCACTCCCTGTAGCAATAAAAGTCTTTCTTATGATTGAGCAGATTTCTGCTTCTCTCCTAACCATGGGCATCCAAAGTAAGATGAAGCAAAATGTTAGGAAATTTGATAACACATGGTTACTCTTTTGGTAACAGTGACTTTGGTTTTATTTTGATAGATGTAAACTACATAATATGGTCTTAACCTTGTTTTCTGTCCTAAAAGCAAACTTTTATGTTACAGGAGAAAAGTGCACAGCTGCTTGGATCAACCCCAGCTAATCAGCGCATATGGGAATCTTTTCAAAATACCATGTGAGTCTTATGCAATTTACCCAATTAATATAAGCTCTTTAGATGACGCTTAAATAATCAATTCCCATCAACTTAGTGTCAAAACACAAACTCAGTGGCAAAAAAGTGAAGGGCAACAGACTAAGTTGTGAAAATGAAATCTGCATGTGATGAAAGGGCATGTGACTGTATCGCGATGATTATAATCATCAGATCAAACGGACCACGGAGTTGGCGGTATGGTCACACTGCTGGTCCCATGTCAGTAGGGTATAGCACACCCCTGGGCCCGGATACTACTAGGATGTCACTGGTGTACCACTGTGCCGTCAGAGTGTGGTGTGTCACTCCACAGCATTGGCAGGATTGCTCCTCTCCCTGCAGCGCCACCATACGCACATGACGGTCATCTGTGGTACTGCAGAACTGAGATGTATCGCTGAACATGGTAGGACGCCAGTCGTCATCAGTCCATCAGTCCATGCCTCCCAGTGACTACACCACTCCAAACGCAACCGTTTCTGTGCTATTGTGAACGGCAGCCTATGCATGGGACGGTGAACCCGTAGTCCAGCTGATGCCAGTCATCGCGACACGATGATATAGGGTGTTGTAGAGAGTCCAGTAGCTGTGTCCATATATCAGGCGCAGGTGTCATGGGGATCTGTGATGCTTGGAGCACAATCCGACGATCCTTCCTTGGCGTGGTCTGTCTTGGATGACCAGAAACTTCACGACGTGTGTGGATGCCTCACGTGCCCATTGGTTTCAATATCAGGCCACTGTGATATCCGCATGGCCCACATGCAATTGCAGCACATGACCACCTGGCTTCATGTAAACCCGCAATGCAACCCTATCAAACTCCGTCAAGTGCCGTTAACACTGTCTAATGTGACTACGAGGCATCCTGTGTCTGGTGATTAAACATGCCAACTCCTTGCAATTTGAATCATTTACATATCCATCACTGGTCTGCACATGTACCAGATTACATCTTTAATCGGATAGTTACTTCTGGGTTCTCAACTTTTTTTTTCATAATACCCCTTAAGTGTATATGCCCTTCACTGATGAGAAATTCATCAACATCTAAGTCCTACATTCATGTACAATGCATATTAAATGAATATTTTGTCACTATTAGTTTTGATGTATCATTCTTTGAATGCACTCAATTGAATCATGGACAGTGGTTCCACATGGAAAAAAATGAATATTCCGAAAAGGAAAAATCCTTCTTCGGTTGATACATTCACTTTGTGTTCTGAGAATTTTTCCCTTGAGTGCCTTGTACAGTATGTCTAGTGTGTTTTTGGTGTGAATGTGGCCATAATCATACAAGGAAAAAACCACTGACTTGTAGTGAACATGTAAAACCGCAACATGCAGTGTCATACGTAACTGAAATAAGAAATGCTGGATTGCCTGAGTTGCATGCGTGCATGTTTTTTAATATGGGCAACATGGTTCCCTGAGATGCCTCAGTGTTGCTCACCGCCATCTCTAACACACAACCTCACAAACCATCTTAAAACTACTGAAAGAAATAATTGGCTACACTGCAGCTCCACTGTTTTGTTTGGCACCCCTGCATGTCCTGCATTGTGTGGGGAAAAAAGCTGAAGGCTGAGGAATGTTACATAACACAGCTAGAATGTAAAAACTCTCTCTGGTGTAATTCACTGCGTAAAACCAATGGTCCTAAGTGTGGTGTCTTCTTCATAACACTCCCTGATGTTTGTGTCCGTGACCATGAGATAGGGTGGCTGCTTTTCTTCCTTGCTTTCCTTGTATTCCTACGTTTCCTCCCCAGCCTTGGTTGGTAGGTCAGGCAGCATCACCTTGTTTTAATAGACCCAGGTGCAATTTATCTTGAAATTAGACTCAAGTGCAGAAAATGTTCTATCAGAAGTCTTTGACAATCTCTGAATTACACAGAAATCTGACTTCTTCTGAAGCTGTGAAATTGTTCATCTGTATTTGCTGCATTGGTACTTGTTGATGTGCGTGTGCCCTGCTTAAGGAGTAAAGGGGAGATGACATGCAGAGCTAGTTTTCTGTAGTTTATTTTCTTTGTCTGAATAATAATATTCTCTTCATATAGGAACCCAGTCTCTGGCTGGAAATTTCTACAATAGAGCCATTTAGTTATTTCTAGAAAAATATTTAGAGCCAATGACCTGATGTCATAGTAACACAGGTCACTGTCCGTGGTGCTGAATTCTCTACTTGATGGGCTGGTGCTGAATGAATAGGCCAGGTGTCTGTGTGCTTCCACTGACTGGCACCCAGACATATAATGACTTTTAACAATGAAGGGGGAAAAGTCCAGACAGGAAATTAGTCAACAGTAATTAGTAATCAAATATAGTTCTCATTTATCATTATGTAAATTTCAAAAACCTTTTCTGACTATTAATCTGCACGTTGCAATAATTTAATATTAACTAACTTGCTGTAACGTAAAGTGAAAAACAAGTTTTAAAACTAGCTGTGAAATTTTTGATGCTGTTGACCTGAATGTTGTTGCCAGAGCCTTAGGATACGTCTCTACACATAAGTGAGGGGATGGATGCACTATTCTATGGAGGCTTCTGAAGAGAATTATTATCCCAAATTTAAATTGAGAGAGATGATTAATTCCTTTTTAATGCAGTCTGCCTTAAGAGCCCCTGTTCTGCCGTTGATCTTTTGCATGGATGCTATCATGTATTAGTTTACTCTATGAAATTTAGTTTGAATTTTGATCACATGTCAAACTAAAGCATTTTGGACTGGATTCCTGAGTTCTTTTTAACGCTGTTAAGTTACATTTTTATTTCAGCATAATTACAAGTTCCCGCAGGGAAGAAATAAGTCAGTTACTTAATAAATGACTATAAAGTAGTTGCTGCAGTATATATTCCATAAATTTACTGAACTGGAGTTTTATGCATCCTTACAAAGTAATAACTGTATGTGTTCTTTAAGTATGAAAGAGTTTAGGACATTGTCACCTGCAGTGGACGGCCACGTGTCCCCATAATTATAACTTTAGATTATATTTCTGCATGACTGAGTATTCACTGAGTACCTGGTAGTGTTGGATGATATTTACGTCTCATATTTACCATTTATGTCAGTCTTCAAAGTGTGTGGATTATTAAGGTTGGTCTTGGTTGTTTTCTTCCCTGGAGAAACAGAAGTTTAATGCCATGATGCCACAGCAGCTCGCCGTTCCTGTCAGTACGGTGGAGGTAAGAGTTTGAAACATTCATCAGCCTGTCAGCTACGCATCTCGCCTGGACATGGGACTCAGCTTTTATTCTTCCATAATACCGCTTAAGTACCTCACTCTACTCAATCTCAGTACTGTTTAAGGGTAAATAACTTTTGTCACTGACTGCCAGAGATTATGGCAATTAAATGGAAAATATGAAGCAGACATATGAAATACAGTGGGCTGTTTGCAGTAAGTTGGGCTTAGGGTTAGTAATGGGGCTTTTTCCACTGACTTCTGCTTCTGTGCCCTTTCTTCACACTGCTGTTCAACTGTCCTCTTTATAGGAGGGAGGAGCAGCGCAAATGCAGCCGACAGATATAAAGCCATGTGCTGGCAGCAGACGCTTCGCACCCCTTAATAGCATATCTGTTGCTGGTAAGACTGTCTGTGCTGCCGGTCATCTCAGTAACCAGGTGAAACTCCCCAGGCAAGATCAGGACAATGTTGTGTTGAGTTTCAGTGAGTTTCCTGTGTGTAAAGCCAGTTTTGGGGTCAATGTGGAGCCTGGTCCAGTCATGAGCTGGGGAGACGTGACCAAGGCTGCACTGTTACTCTTGTGTGTCTTTTCATTCAAAACTCTTTTTTTTTTTATTTCCCCATAGTGTCCATCATCTTGAGCAGCACCGGCTGTCATTTAGCACAAAAGATGCCTGTTCAGTTTTCCATCTGAACAAGGGCCCTCTGGACCCAGGTGTGCACTACATGAGCACTTTGTTCCTGACTCCTTATCAGCGTTTACATTTACACTCTCAGCCAGTCTTTAATCTGCAAAGTTACGCTTGGTGAGATTTATACAGACACGAGTAAAGAGGATTTTTTCACTTTTCCCAAATTCCCTCTAAGTCTGTATTTTCACCTCTTGAATGCTGGGATTTGTAGGCCCAGCTCTTCACCATGTATAACAACATCACCCTCAACGCTAGAGAAACCAAGGAGCTGATCCTGGACTTTCGCAAACGGATGACTCCCCAAAGTCCTATCTACATCGCAGAGGATGCTGTAGAGGCTTCAACAGCTTCCAGTTCCTCGGGCACACAGCTTCTGGCGGTCAAAGGCATCGTCTTCAGGTGCTGCCTCAGAAAAGCAAGCAGCACCTTGAGAGACTCTAGCCACCCAGCACTGTCACTTTTCACCTTCCATCCATCCATCTGCACAAGCATTTCCAGATTTAGAGACAAGTTTCCTCCCCATTGCTGTTAACCAGCCAGTGACGCTGACATTTCCTCACACTGCCACTGTTACCTCATTCTGTACTGTTACTGTGTCTGTCTATGCTGGTGCCATTACTTTAATTTTATTTATATAGTATTATCACTGGTTATACTGTTGAGGTGCAACTACAGACAATTTTTCTTTGAATTAATCTAGCGACTATTTTCCCAAGCTGTTGATTCATCAAAACTATTATTTTTCCTCCAGAAAATCAGATTGACCGTTTAAGTTAATATTATTTTAAGAACAACACAAACTACGTCATTGCGGGGTTTTAGATAATGGACACTATACAGATATTTTTTTCGCCCACCATTCAATAAGCAGATAAGTAACTTGTCTAAAATATTTAGATTTGTATTGTGATCCCCAAAAGTTAGTAATCTGTATAAAATCAGTGTATCTTTGTTTTTTAAATTTGATTCTGTAAATCAATGTACACTGAACAAAAATATAAACGCAACACTTTTGTTTTTGCTCCCATTTTTCATGAGATGGACTTAAAGATCTACAATTCATTCCAGATACACAATATTACCATTTCTCTCAAACATTTCTCACAAATCAGTCTAAATGTGTGATAGTGAGCACTTCTGCTTTGCTGAGATAATCCATCCCACCTCACAGGTGTGCCACATCAAGATGCTGATCTGACATCATGGGTAGTGCACAGGTGTACCTTATACTGCCCACAATAAAAGGCCACCCTGGAATGTGCAGTTTTGTCTCACAGCAAAATGCCACAGATGCCACAAGCATTGAGGGAGCGTGCAATTGGCATGCTGACAGCAGGAATGTCAACCAGATCTGTTGCTCGTGCATTGAATGTTCATTTCTCAACCATAAGCCGTCTCCAAAGGCGTTTCAGAGAATATGGCAGTACATCCAACCGGCCTCACAACCGCAGACCACGTGTGACCACACCAGCCCAGGACCTCCACATCCAGCAGGTTCACCTCCAAGATCGTCTGAGACCAGCCACTCAGACAGATAATGCACGGCCCCATGTTGCAAGGATCTGTACACAGTTCTTGGAAGCTGAAAATGTCCCAGTTCTTGCATGGCCAGCATACTCACCGGACATGTCACCCGTTGAGCATGTTTGGGATGTGCTTGACCGGCGTATACGACAGCGTGTACCAGTTCCCACTAATATCCAACAACTTCGCACAGCCATTGAAGAGGAGTGGACCAACATTCCACAGGCCACAATTGACAATCTGATAAACTCTATGCGAAGAAGATGTGTTGCATTGCATGAGGCAAATGGTGGTCACACCAGATACTGACCGGTTCTGAGTCCCCAGACCCCCAATAAAGCAAAAAACTGCACATTCCAGGGTGGCCTTTTATTGTGGGCAGTATAAGGTACACCTGTGCACTACCCATGATGTCAGATCAGCATCTTGATGTGGCACACCTGTGAGGTGGGATGGATTATCTCAGCAAAGCAGAAGTGCTCACTATCACACATTTAGACTGATTTGTGAGAAATGTTTGAGAGAAATGGTAATATTGTGTATCTGGAATGAATTGTAGGTCTTTAAGTCCATCTCATGAAAAATGGGAGCAGAAACAAGAGTGTTGCGTTTATATTTTTGTTCAGTATATATATTTATGGGTGTATCGAGACTAGATGGTCAGTATGGATAACTAAGGTGCACTAAAACTGGGTGAGCAGGCAAGGCATGTCACCCAGGTTGTGTGACAATTATTTTATATAAATGTATATATGTATATATATATTCCATCCACCATCCCTCCTTTACAGAGAACTGCGTTATTTTTATTGTCCATTACGAAAAAAATAAAAAAACTATATATATATATATATATATATATACATATATATTTATGGGTGTATCGAGACTAGATGGTCATTATGGATAACTAAGGTGCACTAAAACTGGGTGAGCAGGCAAGGCATGTCACCCAGGTTGTGTGACAATTATTTTATATAAATGTATATATATATATATATATTCCATCCACCATCCCTCCTTTACGGAGAACTGCGTTATTTTTCTTTTCTATTGCTAATAAAAAAACTATATATATGTACATGTATATATATATATATATATATATATATATATATATATATGGGTGTATCGAGACTAGATGGTCATTATGGATAACTAAGGTGCACTAAAATTGGGTGAGCAGGCAAGGCATGTCACCCAGGTTGTGTGACAATTATTTTATATATATGCATATACATATTCCATCCACCATCCCTCCTTTATGGAGAACTGCGTTATTTTTATTGTCTATTGCAAAAAAAAAACAGAAAAACTATATATATATATATATATATATATATATATATATATATATATACATATATATTCATGGGTGTATCGAGACTAGATGGTCATTCTGGATAACTAAAGTGCACTAAAATTGGGTGAGCAGGCAAGGCATGTCACCCAGGTTGTGTGACAATTATTTTATATAAATGTATATATATATATATATATATATATATATATATATATATATATTCCATCCACCATCCCTCCTTTACGGAGAACTGCGTTATTTTTCTTTTTTATTGCTAATAAAAAAACTATATATATATACATATATATTTATGGGTGTATCGAGACTAGATGGTCATTATGAATAACTAAGGTGCACTAAAATTGGGTGAGCAGGCAAGGCATGTCACCCCGGTTGTGTGACAATTATTTTATATATATATTCCATCCACCATCCCTCCTTTACGGAGGACTGCTTTATTTTTAATATCCATTGCGAAAAAAAAACACAAGAAAAAGAAAAAATATCTATATATATACATATATATATATATATATATATATATGGGTGTGTCGAGACTAGATGGTCAGTATGGATAACTAAAGTGCACTAAAATTGGGTGAGCAGGCAAGGCATGTCACCCAGGTTGTGTGACAATTATTTTATATAAATGTATATATATATATATATATATATATATATATATATATATATATATATTCCATCCACCATCCCTCCTTTACGGAGAACTGCGTTATTTTTCTTTTCTATTGCTAATAAAAAAACTATATATATGTACATATATATATATATATATGGGTGTATCGAGACTAGTTGGTCATTATGGATAACTAAGTTGCACTAAAATTGGGTGAGCAGGCAAGGCATGTCACCCAGGTTGTGTGACAATTATTTTATATATATATGTATATATATATTCCCTCCACCACCCCTCCTTTACGGAGGACTGCTTTATTTTTAATATCCATTGCGAAAAAAAAACACAAGAAAAAGAAAAAATATCTATATATATACATATATATATATATATATATATATATATGGGTGTGTCGAGACTAGATGGTCAGTATGGATAACTAAGGTGCACTAAAATTGGGTGAGCAGGCAAGGCATGTCACCCAGGTTGTGTGACAATTATTTTATATAAATGTATATATATATATATATATTCCATCCACCATCCCTCCTTTACGGAGAACTGCGTTATTTTTCTTTTCTATTGCTAATAAAAAAACTATATATATATGTACATATATATATATATATGGGTGTATCGAGACTAGTTGGTCATTATGGATAACTAAGTTGCACTAAAATTGGGTGAGCAGGCAAGGCATGTCACCCAAGTTGTGTGACAATTATTTTATATATATGTATATATATATTCCATCCACCATCCCTCCTTTATGGAGAACTGCGTTATTTTTATTGTCTATTGCAAAAAAAACAACAAAAAAAACTATATATATATACATATATATTTATGGGTGTATCGAGACTAGATGGTCATTATGAATAACTAAGGTGCACTAAAACTGGGTGAGCAGGCAAGGCATGTCACCCAGGTTGTGTGACAATTATTTTATATATATGTATATATATATTCCATCCACCATCCCTCCTTTATGGAGAACTGCGTTATTTTTATTGTCTATTGCAAAAAAAAAAACAAAAAAAACTATATATATATATACATATATATATATGGGTGTATCGAGACTAGAAGGTCATTATGCATAACTAAAGTGCACTAAAATTGGGTGAGCAGGAAAGGCATGTCACCCCAGTTGTGTGACAATTATTTTATATATATGTATATATATATATATATTCCCTCCACCACCCCTCCTCTACGGAGGACTGCTTTATTTTTATTTCCATTCCAAAAATAAAAAATTTTAAAACACAAAAAAAAAAAAAAACGAAAATAATAATAATAAAAATAATTTTGAATGTGTATTCAAATAAGTTTGAATGTGTGTGAACTATATATAAATATATATATACACATGCATATACAGAAATATATACACACACACACATATATATATATACACACACACACACAGACACACACTCACATAAACACATACACACACTGTGTACAGTCTTATGCAAAGGTTTGGCACCCCTTGACAAATAACATCTTTTCAATTACAAAAGCAACAATATCAGTTAATACAGTCTCTTTAGGAACTGGGGGAAAAATACACAATATTTTCAGCAAACATTGATGAATAGTTACTTTTTATGCCATAAATTGAACAAAATTACAAAATAAAAACATTATTATGGCACTCTGCAAAAGTTTGGGCACCCTACGTAATCAGTACTTAGTAACACCTCCTCTGCCAGATATCACAGCTTACAAGCGCTTCTTATAGCCAGCTGAAAGGCTTTCAGTTCTTGTACTTGGGATTTTCTCACATTCTTCCTTGCAAAAGGCTTCTAGTTCTGTAATATTCTAATATATCAAGGGCTGTATTGTCAAATAGGAGATCGGCAGCATTCTCCCACCTGAGAAAACTGTACTACAATGCCCTTGATAGTGTGTAGAAACACACTCGTCAGCTCTAGTCCTCCTGTAACAACGCAAAAGGACTGGCAACCCTCAGGTATTTATGCGTGCGATTGTATGATAAATTCACCCTGACAGTCTCACACTTCTCTTGGTACCAACAGGTCTCATGGAATATATAAAAGGCAACTGCAACAATTATACTCGGCACTAAACATCGAGGCACGGAAATGCAGCAGAGCTTGTGTATTTCTCAGGATGCATTCTAGTAAAATGCCCGGAAAATGAGCTAAAGACATATTTCAAGGGGCACTATATAAAACCGATGGAAATTTTACTGATTAAATAAAAGGAAAAGCATCGTTTGAAAAATCACAAATGTTTCTAAGATTCAATGCATCGCTTTTTGACCACATCATAGCGATGAACACATCATTGTTCCTGACAATGTCCTAATACAGAAATAAAACTTTATGTTGGTAAACTCAAAAAGCCTTCAGCTGTCACACTGGCTAACGATCTCAAACGATTATAAAGCAGCATTTTGAAAAGCGCTGTTTTAAAATAACAGATACAACACTTACCTTGTCTTCTGGCCAAATGCTTTTCACGGCTTGGCACTCCAACGGTGCTGAAACGAAATTTGTATTTCCTCCTACCTCGTTGGCCCTTCAGTTCTTCTTTTCTCCCTTTGGATGTTTTTTTCCTTCTTCTTTGGATATTGTTTTTTATTTTTGTTTGTTTTTTTTTACTTTGCATGTTTTTCCTTCTTCGGATATTATTTTTTTGGCTTATTTTTTTAGACGATGTTTTTTTCGTCTTCTTTAAAAATTGATTTTTTTCGTCTTCTTTAAATATTGTTTTTTTTTTCATCCTTTTGATGTTGTTTTACGGAACAAGAGCCGTACAGTGCTACTCTATCAGGAGGTAGCGCCAACTGAACGCCTTGAAGCAGTACCCAGCTCTTTTATAGGGAGCGTCAACCCGAAGTCAAGTTCTAGAACGTTGCACTCACTTTTCATTGGTTTCCCAGCTATGCTGTCAGAATAATGTTTGCTGATTGGTCGAAAATTTTAAAACGTACCCGAGTACTGTAAAAAAAACTCAAGATCTTGCTACCCTACGGAGCACCCATAAGGTGATTTTTTTTATACGTTATATGCAGCTATTTGTAGCAGGCCGTAATTAGACTAATCCACCCTTTGTCAATAAAGCCAACAAGAGAACAGGTTGCCCAAAGTTTGCTCAGGTACACGCCACAGCACAACCTTAAAAACACATCCAGCACAAATCACACTAGTGAATGACACAGCAAATCACAGCAATAAAAAAGACCCCTATGGGCAATCCAGCACCCAGACTACAGGTGCCAAAAGGCCCAGCCTGCCTAATAATGAACCCAAAATATACATACAACAAAGAAAAAGACACAAACAAAAAAGAAAATAAAACTAGCCAGCTGCTCCCACTAAACCCCGCTCCCGAGGCCACTAAGCCGGCTGGCTTGATAATACACGATACAACCTCAGATAAAACATATTAAAGCAACACCAGGGAGGTTTACAACCTGATCCTTAAAATTATCGACCCGTAATTCCACCTTGAAAACCCCTAAAGAACAGTAGTTTACCCCATGACTCACTGCCCCATTCAAACAAAAAAAAAACAGGTTTTTGGGGTAACCTTTAGGTCAGCTCTTCAAAACCAGGTATGAGGACTCTTCAGCTAATCAGTCCTCTAATTAGAAATCTAATTAGGGAGTTGCAGCGAAAACCTGCATACACACCGGCCCTTTGCGGATAAGATTGTTCACCCCTGAAACAAGCAAACAGAAAGGCTGCTACACTGCAAATTCAATATGCCCGCCGATGCTCCACCAAATCTATCAGGACCCTGCCTGTCTTTCCCGTGCCTGCTCCTTTGCCAATATGCCCTACCATCGGAACATGCACAGCCATCTCGCCCCGGCTATGCCTCCAGTCCGAACTGCAGTTCCTATACCTGCCTATAATTGCCTGGCTACAATCCATCCCCCAAAATGAAATTGATGACCCAACGATCACAGCTAAGAATTCTATCCCCAAACCACTGGTCTTCCTCCCCAACCGAACGATCATTCACTGACCGTGGTAACTTATAAGGGTTGGTATGATGACCAGTGGTGGACCTCACCGAACGTTTAACTGGTCTCTACACCTCGGGGGGGACATAACCTCCTCCATTATACGAGGCCTACTTGTGGATGCTCTATTGCGACCCCTCCCACCAGCCCTGTCCCCGTAAAATCACAGAGTCCTCATCCGATTCCATTTCTGTTGCCCCTGTGGGCAACCCAGACTCAGGAGACATTACCAGAACATCTTCCCCTGACATAACAACCCCCTGTGGTACTGGACGCAACTCTGTTCGGTGAACTTGACGGACAACCCCGTCCCCCTCCATTGGAGTTGCAGAGTAAACTGCACCCTGATCTTGGGGACACCGAACTACCATATACAAACAGGCATCCCAATGATCCTGTATTTTACCTCGAACATGGTTCCGCAAACACACCAGCTGACCTTCATCAAACCCCTAATCATTAACCAACTCATTGTGTTTCCGATTTTGTGGTGTGGCTTGTTCCTCCAACTAAGCCTTCACATACTCTTGAAGCACCTGCAAACTTTCCTGATGGTTTTGTACCCATTCCTCCAAAGGTCCACCATACTGACTGATCCCGGCAGGAGCCTGAAGATAGTGTATCGGTAATCGAGGCTCACAGCCAGACCTTAAATAAAAAGGCATCATCCAGTCATTTGGTGGGGTGTAGTATTGTAAGCTTCTCTGCTGGAGGAAGTGTGTGAAGCAAATTGTGCAAAAAAAATATTAAAGCAACACCAGGGAGGTTTACATCTAGATCCTTAAAATGATCGACCTGCAATTCCACCTTGAAAATCCAATTACCATATAAAGGATACAAGATGTAAAGATGACAAATGACATGGCACACATTTGTTGTTTAGACTGTTGTGTCAGGTTAATTGAAAGCTGAAGGATCTTAGTGTTTACTAGTCTAAGTAACAGAATGTCTAAACACTGTGCTTGCCTTTATGGGTTTTTAAGCAGAACATATAGGTATAGAAACATATTAACATTACGTTTCACGATTCACTGACTGGAGAATAGGAGAATATACACATCAATATTACTACTTAAGTTAACTAACCCTAATCCCAACCCCTATTGGCACGGAGCCCGCCAGGGTTCAGGTGAGATATAAATCTGTAATCTGTATCAATGGTTTTGCTATCCATACCCACCCTATTAATGTTAGCTTCCCAGGGTTTCTTGTTAGACAAGCTCTGTGTCTCTCTATACCCCCATTTACTGCACGACTGATTGTCCATTTATAAAGAATCAAATAGGGTGAAGATGGTTTTAGTTTACAATTACTCTGGAAGGTGACCAGATTAAAAAAAACTAAATACCATGCCTACGTGTATGTAATCTCCATCACAGTCCCCATTTTCCCCATAATCCTCGTTTTGATAGTGCCAATTTGTGTAATGTGAGTTTTTTTTTTTTTTTAAAAACTGTTATAGAAGAACATACTGGATGCCACATGTGTACAATTACCCCTTTCTAATTAGTGGGGTCCGTTGTGTCAGCTACAGCCTTTACTAACATACACATAAGTATACAGTCTTACAGCACTTTTGTTTTCCTTTTGTATTTAATGGTTTTCCATTTAGGGGGCAGCATGGTGGTGCAGTGGTTAGCACTGTTGCCTCACACCTCTAGGGCCCGGGTTCGAGTCTCCACCTGGGTCACATGTGTGTGGAGTTTGCATGTTCTACCCATGTCATCGTGGGGTTTCCTCCGGGTACTCTGGTTTCCCCCACAGTCCAAAAACATGCTGAGGCTAATTGGAGTTGCTAAATTGCCCATAGGAGTGTATGCGTGAGTGAATAGTGTGTGAGTGTGCCCTGCGATGGGCTGGCCCGCCATCCTGAGTTGTTCCCTGTCTCGTGCCCATTGCTTCCGGGATAGGCTCCAGACCCCCCGCGATCCAGTAGGATAAGCGGTTTGGAAAATGGATGGATGGATGGACAGTTTTCCATTTGAGGAATTAGCAAAAAACTGCAGTGCATGATGGGTAGGATCTAAAGGCTGCCTAACGCCCTTAATTTGTTTGCAATTTCGCCAGGTAGGCTACCTTCTTTAAACTGCGTTTTGCTAGACTACACATTTCGAGATGTTTTATTGTAGTCTTGGTAAATATATATATATAGTTTAGCCTAACCCAGCCACTTAAGGGAGCAAGCCAGCTCAGGTAGGTGCCAGTCCCAAGCCCGGATTAATGGAGAGGGTTGGCGTCAAGAAATAAAGAGAAATAAAGACAACTAATACTCCTAGTTTGCGAGATCTGACTGCAATGGCAGCACTGCTACAAGGGTGTGGATAAATCTATACAAATATCACCTGCATGCACATTACTTCTTTTACAATAACCAACTCCTGATCCATACTGTTAGTCGTGAAAAAAAAAACTATCGTGTACATAGAGGCCCTGTGTAAAAAGATAACTGCCAAGGAAAAGATCAAAAACATTTATTTCAAGGATACAAAGTTTTTATGGTCATGTACAGTGTACAGTGCAATTCTTATTTGATTAACTTGAATGTCTCCACAGACTAGACGATTAAACAAATAAAGCAGCGCAACATTACAATAACTAATAACAAATAAACAAAGCTCACGAGTACTATTACAGTATGTATATCATTTATTTAAACTTAATTTTACCAGGTAAATTAACTACAAAGCAGTTACCACTGCTTTACCTGCTTCTCGGGAGAAATAGCAGATATACGTCATGTATGTGACTAAATTCTTAAGCCAATAAGGGCAAAGTTGTGTCGTAATGGAGGCGGATCCAGTTTGTGCAGCCGGTTAAAGACACTACGGGCATGTAAATGGAGAACGAAATTATAGTTATACCGAATCTCCTACACACAATACCAAGGTTACCAACTTTGGTCAGCTGACCGGAGTGAGACGTTCAATTCCCGTAAGATTTCTTTGCGCCAGCCTGAGAGTCTGAAAACACGTCACACCAGATGCATGAGAGATGGAAACCTGGGATATTCAGTCGAATCAGATCAAATATGATGCTAAGTTAGTACTAAGTTAAAATATGTTCCGGACTTGTAACATGCACCCATGATTTGGAACAGTCAGCAGGCTGTCTCTGGCCACGCCCCCTACACTCGGTCCGGCCCCTGGCTTTTCCTGAATTCTGATTCCTTTAGATAAACATTGACTTCATTGATATTGTTATTGATTTATCGACAGACCATCATACTTTTTAGACGTTATAATAACAACACTCTATTGATCCCCAAAGAGAGAAATTCTCTCCTTGCCTGCCCCCTCTTACTGTCCATGATACACAAGCACATATGTAGAAAAACGTCAGCTTGGAAGCCAAGGCTGGACTTAACCTACTCTATTCTGGTATTCTGTTCTCCCAAGTAAGGCATCCCAAGTTCGAATCCAACTTCCGACAAAAGTTCTTCAATCGCTACAGCACAATTTGAGCCACTGATCGGCTTTAATTGCTTTGTTTTATTTTTGCGTTTCAGGCAAAACTACATAACACTTAAAGACACTTCGGGCATGCAAATGGAGAACGAAATTATAGTTATACCGAATCTCCTACACACAATACCAAGGTTACCAACTTTGGTCAGCTGGCCGGAGTGAGACGTTCAATTCCCGTAAGATTTCTTTGCGCCAGCCTGAGAGTCTGAAAACACGTCACACCAGATGCATGAGAGATGGAAACCTGGGATATTCAGTCGAATCAGATCAAATATGATGCTAAGTTAGTACTAAGTTAAAATATGTTCCGCACTTGTAACATGCACCCATGATTTGGAACAGCAGCATACCTGTCAAGGTTTGGATTTGAAAATAAAGGAAATTTTCCGGCACCCGCCGTGAGCCATCCCACCACCGCAACCAGGCTCCAGTATCCCTTACATTTTAAGACAGGAAATATAAAATAATATAAATTATATAAAATATAATATAAATATAAATATAAATATATAAAATATATAAAATATATAAAATATATAAAATATATAAAATATATAAAATATATTTTTGGCCACAACCGGGATTCGAACCCCGGTCTCCTGTGTGAAAGGCGGCGAACTTACCACTACACTATCCAGCAACTATATAATATAATATATATATATATATATATATATATATATATTATTATAAGGGAGATTTACGGGAAAATACTAATACGGGAGGACGGCAGGAAAGAGAAGTAAAATACGGTAGTTTCCCGGCCAAAACGGGAGACTTGACAGCTATGGTCAGCAGGCTGTCTCTGGCCACGCCCCCTACAGTCGGTCCGGCCCCTGGCTTTTCCAGCGTGTTCGCGAAAACGACTTCATTTATTTTCTTATTGATTTATCGACAGACCATCATACTTTTTAGACGTTATAATAACAACACTCTATTGATCCCCAAAGAGAGAAATTCTCTCCTTGCCTGCCCCCTCTTACTGTCCATGATACACAAGCACATATGTAGAAAAACGTCAGCTTGGAAGCCAAGGCTGGACTTAACCTACTCTATTCTGGTATTCTGTTCTCCCAAGTAAGGCATCCCAAGTTCGAATCCAACTTCCGACAAAAGTTCTTCAATCGCTACAGCACAATTTGAGCCACTGATCGGCTTTAATTGCTTTGTTTTATTTTTGCGTTTCAGGCAAAACTACATAACACTTAAAGACACTTCGGGCATGCAAATGGAGAACGAAATTATAGTTATACCGAATCTCCTACACACAATACCAAGGTTACCAACTTTGAGATGGAAACCTGGGATATTCAGTCGAATCAGATCAAATATGATGCTAAGTTAGTACTAAGTTAAAATATGTTCCGCACTTGTAACATGCACCCATGATTTGGAACAGCAGCATACCTGTCAAGGTTTGGATTTGAAAATAAAGGAAATTTTCCGGCACCCGCCGTGAGCCATCCCACCACCGCAACCAGGCTCCAGTATCCCTTACATTTTAAGACAGGAAATATAAAATAATATAAATTATATAAAATATAATATAAATATAAATATAAATATATAAAATATATAAAATATAAAATAACCATTTGTCATTTATTTTCTATTAATTTTTCATGTTCACTCATGCGGCTCTGTCATTCACTAATGACTTGGATTTTTCATGCCGACTGACATCGTTCCTTCCCCGTGGGAGACAAATCTTACAGAACGCGTGACCCATCCTGCTCCTCTTCAGGAAAGTAAATTCGTCATCTTCGTCATCACCCCTTAAAACAATTACTGAAGCGAGACGGCGCACGCGTTACGCATGATTTTGTTGTGGGACAACTTTCATTTGCATCAAACCAGTGTGGGGCAGTTTCAAGGTCAGCCCCACAGTCTCGGGATATATTTATTTAATTATTTAATTTCAAGTGTTAAGATGCCTAAGTTTCAGACAGGCGTGACACAGTAAAAACCAAACAGGCCTCACTTACGTGCACACACACAGGCAGAGGTACGCACACACACACACACACACAGGCACACACGCACACAGAGGTACGCACACACACACACACAGGCACACATGCGCACAGAAGTACGCACACACACACACACAGGCACACACACGCACACAGGCACACGCACACAGGCACACCTGATCCTGAGGATGGTGAGCCAGTAGTTCAGGACGTTGAACAGTGCTCCCAGCAATCCACCTGCGGGGGGGAAAGAGACATGGGCCCGGCATGAGAAAACCAGAAACAGAACCAGTCCGTTAAGATGTAAAAGAGCAAGGTTTGGGTTTCCACAATAAGACGCTCCCTCTCTCTCTCTCTCTCTCACCGAAGGCTCCCATGACGATAAACAGAGGAATCTCATACAGGTAGTACTCCGTGCTCTGAGGGGGGGGGGTAAAAAAAAAGAAAAAAAAATCAATACCCAGAATCCTCCAGTCAAACATGCAAATGACAACATCACACCCTACAGGACTACACACATGGGGGCACCTCTTGTTTGCCTCTTTTTTTTTTATTTAATTTTATTTTTATATATATATATATATATATATATATATATATATATATATATATAGAGTAATTTCTTCTATTTTCTAAAAAGTTACTGATATCTAGTTGGATGGCTAGATGAACACCGCTTCAGTTCCCAAACTTCTCCTCAGGGGCACCTCAGCCGTTCCATGATTTTGTTAAATTTCACCAACAGCTGAATTAAAAAAAATTAAATATACTGGCTTAAAAGGTCAGTGAGAGACTGACTAGCTGTATGAGGTGTGCTGGTGGCCAAGTCAAAAAAAACACATGGCTGCATTGGACGGTCGCTGCAAATACTAGGATGATTTTAGCAGAGGTTCTGAAATGGCGAAGTTGACACACTTTCACAGGCATAATATCATAGTTTTACACCAACACGAGGATAATCTAAATATCATTTTCTTTGCCTGCCTAAGACTTTTGCACAGTAGTGTATAATTTTTAAAAAAATGGTGAACGTGTTGTGATCCTACAGGAAGCATACAGTGGGCATCCGGGGCAAACGTTTCCCAAAAACTTCAGGCACCGAAGGCGGGAAAAATTCTGCTGCGTTTAAAAAAAATAAAATAAACAACCGTATCTGCATACCATGTAAACTGCTACAGGTGCCTCTCTTGTAACGAGAAACATCCACAACCATGGCTAACATGCCTACCTAAACCAGGAGGCCCAACTAAAACAGCGCGGTACTCATGTCCACCGAGGTGATGACTATATTTCCAGCCCAGGGGGCCTCCCAGGAAAGTCATGCGCTGCGGGGTGGGGGCTGTGTCCAAGTCCCCCAACAAACGTTTCATGGTTTCCTTTCCAACCCATGTGACCAGAAGGCAGGTAAAAATACATCACTGCTCATGTGACAGGGTACCGAGTCGAGCCCTTTCTGGAAATAACAGCTCATCCTTTTCTCTCTCACCCTTGTTTCCCCATAAAGTTCACAGATCAGCCCCTTCTTGAACGGCACGGACAGGAAAGACCAAAACATGTTCGGGAACAGTGTGAACTTGGTCTCATTCTGGATTTTGGTCAAAATTATACCGTCTTCTTTCGCCTTTCCCAAACGAGGTAATGATTATAAAATGCTCTCCACTCTAAGTTGTCCAGACATCCATAAACATCACATTTTCCCCACTGACTAACGGGAGGCAGGAAACCAATGTCAGAGGGTAACGGCCGACATCTCCCAAGAGCTACTTGACTTGCGGACAGCATACCATTGGCCAAGACAACCAGATCAATTACCGATGCCCAATATTTTGATTTTCAAGATTCCATCTACAGACTTTTAAAAAGGACAATCTACATCACAACACCGACAGAAATGGGAAACTTACATCGTTGTCAAAGCGTCCAAAGTTGATGAGACCTGGGTTACTAAAATCTCCCGGCTTGTTGTGGTAGATACTCATGAAGAAGTTCAAGGTGAAGGTCGAGATCATGGAAGCGAAGAACTGAAAGATACGGGTCACTGAATAGTTACATTTCACCAGAGCCCCGTGGCGGGGCAAGGAGATCAGGTATGCTAATCGGAAACGTCACTCACGATTCTCCAGGTCAACATCTGGTTCCAGAAGGAGGCTCCCTCCTCCAAGCTGAAAAGGACACCACCTGCAAAACCGGAAACCATCAGAAACTGCTGCATAACTGCATTACTCACAGATCAGCTCCACTAAACTGGAAATATTCAGCAAAGGTCATACAGGGGTCTTTATTGCAAGGATAAGACTCCACTGGTGTGACTCCATGCCTTTGTGGCATTTTTTTCCTGGATTATTCATCAACACAGAGCCACCTTGTACTTTCCATCCTGAAACCGAAAAATCAATGGCGGAGGCCGAAGAAGCCCAACGCTGACAGGACACTCTAATAACCTTTTTTTTACTCATCATAGCTTCCCTTCTTCCTTGAGGGTAACATTAGATTCTGGAGGCATGGAACTGATCTGAGATCAGAGCTTCGGGTGTGTATATGGGTGTGTCGAGACTAGATGGTCAGTATGGATAACTAAGGTGCACTAAAATTGGGTGAGCAGGCAAGGCATGTCACCCAGGTTGTGTGACAATTATTTTATATATATGTATATATATATTCCATCCACCATCCCTCCTTTACGGAGAACTGCGTTATTTTTATTGTCCATTACGAAGAAAAAAAAAACTATATATATATATATATATATATATATATATATATATATATATATATATGGGTGTATCGAGACTAGATGGTCATTATGGATAACTAAGGTGCACTAAAATTGGGTGAGCAGGCAAGGCATGTCACCCAGGTTGTGTGACAATTATTTTATATATATGTATATATATATTCCATCCACCATCCCTCTTTTATGGAGAACTGCGTTATTTTTATTGTCTATTGCAAAAAAAAAAAAAAAAAAAACAATACATATATACATATATATTTATGGGTGTATCGAGACTAGATGGTCATTATGAATAACTAAGGTGCACTAAAATTGGGTGAGCAGGCAAGGCATGTCACCCCGGTTGTGTGACAATTATTTTATATGTATGTATATATATATTCCATCCACCATCCCTCCTTTACGGAGAACTGCGTTATTTTTATTGTCCATTGCGAAAAAAAAAAACTATATATATACATATATATTTATGGGTGTATCGAGACTAGATGGTCATTATGGATAACTAAGGTGCATTCAAATTGGGTGAGCAGGCAAGGCATGTCACCCAGGTTGTGTGACATTAATTATTTTATATATATGTATATATATATTCCATCCACCATCCCTCCTTTATGGAGAACTGCGTTATTTTTATTGTCTATTGCAAAAAAATAACACAAAAAAACTATATATATATATACACACATATATATTTATGGGTGTATCGAGACTAGTTGGTCATTATGGATAACTAAGTTGCACTAAAATTGGGTGAGCAGGCAAGGCATGTCACCCAGGTTGTGTGACAATTATTTTATATAAATGTATATATATATTCCCTCCACCACCCCTCCTTTACGGAGGACTGCTTTATTATTAATATCCATTGCGAAAAAAAAACACAAGAAAAAGAAAAAATATCTATATATATACATATATATATATATATATATATATATATATATATATATGGGTGTGTCGAGACTAGATGGTCAGTATGGATAACTAAGGTGCACTAAAATTGGGTGAGCAGGCAAGGCATGTCACCCAGGTTGTGTGACAATTATTTTATATATATGTATATATATATTCCATCCACCACCCCTCTTTTATGGAGAACTGCGTTATTTTTATTGTCTATTGCAAAAAAAAAAAAAAACTATATATATATATATATACATATATATTTATGGGTGTATCGAGACTAGATGGTCATTATGGATAACTAAGGTGCACTAAAATTGGGTGAGCAGGCAAGGCATGTCACCCCAGTTGTGTGACAATTATTTTATATAAATGTATATATATATTCCCTCCACCACCCCTCCTTTACGGAGTACTGCTTTATTATTAATATCCATTGCGAAAAAAAAAACACAAGAAAAAGAAAAAATATCTATATATATATACATATATATATATATATATGGGTGTGTCGAGACTAGATGGTCAGTATGGATAAATAAGGTGCACTAAAATTGGGTGAGCAGGCAAGGCATGTCACCCAGGTTGTGTGACAATTATTTTATATATATATGTATATATATATTCCATCCACCATCCCTCCTTTACGGAGAACTGCGCTATTTTTATTGTCTATTGCAAAAAAAAAAACAGAAAAACTATATATATATATATATATATATATATATACATATATATTCATGGGTGTATCGAGACTAGATGGTCATTATGAATAACTAAGGTGCACTAAAACTGGGTGAGCAGGCAAGGCATGTCACCCAGGTTGTGTGACAATTATTTTATATATATGTATATATATATTCCATCCACCATCCCTCCTTTATGTAGAACTGCGTTATTTTTATTGTCTATTGCAAAAAAATAACACAAAAAAACTATATATATATACATATATACACACACATATATATATATATATATATATATATATATATATATATATATGTATATATATATATGTATATATATATATGTATATATATATATATATATATATATATATATTATATATATATATATATATATATATATATATATATATATATATATATATATATATATATATATATATATATATATATATATATATATGGGTGTATCGAGACTAGAAGGTCATTATGCATAACTAAAGTGCACTAAAATTGGGTGAGCAGGCAAGGCATGTCACCCCAGTTGTGTGACAATTATTTTATATATATGTATATATATATATATATTCCCTCCACCACCCCTCCTCTACGGAGGACTGCTTTATTTTTATTTCCATTGCAAAAATAAAACATTTTAAAACACACAAAAAAAAAAAAAACGAAAATAATAATAATAAAAATTATTTTGAATGTGTATTCAAATAAGTTTGAATGTGTGTGAACTATATATAAATATATATATACACATGCATATACAGAAATATATACACACACACACATATATATATATACACACACACACACACACAGACACACACTCACATAAACACATACACACACTGTGTACAGTCTTATGCAAAGGTTTGGCACCCCTTGACAAATAACATCTTTTCAATTACAAAAGCAACAATATCAGTTAATACAGTCTCTTTAGGAACTGGGGGAAAAATACACAATATTTTCAGCAAACATTGATGAATAGTTACTTTTTATGCCATAAATTGAACAAAATTATAAAATAAAAACATTATTATGGCACTCTGCAAAAGTTTGGGCACCCTACGTAATCAGTACTTAGTAACACCTCCTCTGCCAGATATCACAGCTTACAAGCGCTTCTTATAGCCAGCTGAAAGGCTTTCAGTTCTTGTACTTGGGATTTTCTCACATTCTTCCTTGCAAAAGGCTTCTAGTTCTGTAATATTCTAATATATCAAGGGCTGTATTGTCAAATAGGAGATCGGCAGCATTCTCCCACCTGAGAAAACTGTACTACAATGCCCTTGATAGTGTGTAGAAACACACTCGTCAGCTCTAGTCCTCCTGTAACAACGCAAAAGGACTGGCAACCCTCAGGTATTTATGCGTGCGATTGTATGATAAATTCACCCTGACAGTCTCACACTTCTCTTGGTACCAACAGGTCTCATGGAATATATAAAAGGCAACTGCAACAATTATACTCGGCACTAAACATCGAGGCACGGAAATGCAGCAGAGCTTGTGTATTTCTCAGGATGCATTCTAGTAAAATGCCCGGAAAATGAGCTAAAGACATATTTCAAGGGGCACTATATAAAACCGATGGAAATTTTACTGATTAAATAAAAGGAAAAGCATCGTTTGAAAAATCACAAATGTTTCTAAGATTCAATGCATCGCTTTTTGACCACATCATAGCGATGAACACATCATTGTTCCTGACAATGTCCTAATACAGAAATAAAACTTTATGTTGGTAAACTCAAAAAGCCTTCACCTGTCACACTGGCTAACGATCTCAAACGATTATAAAGCAGCATTTTGAAAAGCGCTGTTTTAAAATAACAGGTACAACACTTACCTTGTCTTCTGGCCAAATGCTTTTCACGGCTTGGCACTCCAACGGTGCTGAAACGAAATTTGTATTTCCTCCTACCTCGTTGGCCCTTCAGTTCTTCTTTTCTCCCTTTGGATGTTTTTTTCCTTCTTCTTTGGATATTGTTTTTTATTTTTGTTTGTTTTTTTTACTTTGCATGTTTTTCCTTCTTCGGATATTATTTTTTTTGGCTTATTTTTTTAGACGATGTTTTTTTCGTCTTCTTTAAAAATTGATTTTTTTCGTCTTCTTTAATTATTGTTTTTTTTTCATCCTTTTGATGTTGTTTTACGGAACAAGAGCCGTACAGTGCTACTCTATCAGGAGGTAGCGCCAACTGAACGCCTTGAAGCAGTACCCAGCTCTTTTATAGGGAGCGTCAACCCGAAGTCAAGTTCTAGAACGTTGCACTCACTTTTCATTGGTTTCCCAGCTATGCTGTCAGAATAATGTTTGCTGATTGGTCGAAAATTTTAAAACGTACCCGAGTACTGTAAAAAAAACTCAAGATCTTGCTACCCTACGGAGCACCCATAAGGTGATTTTTTTTATACGTTATATGCAGCTATTTGTAGCAGGCCGTAATTAGACTAATCCACCCTTTGTCAATAAAGCCAACAAGAGAACAGGTTGCCCAAAGTTTGCTCAGGTACACGCCACAGCACAACCTTAAAAACACATCCAGCACAAATCACACTAGTGAATGACACAGCAAATCACAGCAATAAAAAAGACCCCTATGGGCAATCCAGCACCCAGACTACAGGTGCCAAAAGGCCCAGCCTGCCTAATAATGAACCCAAAATATACATACAACAAAGAAAAAGACACAAACAAAAAAGAAAATAAAACTAGCCAGCTGCTCCCACTAAACCCCGCTCCCGAGGCCACTAAGCCGGCTGGCTTGATAATACACGATACAACCTCAGATAAAACATATTAAAGCAACACCAGGGAGGTTTACAACCTGATCCTTAAAATTATCGACCCGTAATTCCACCTTGAAAACCCCTAAAGAACAGTAGTTTACCCCATGACTCACTGCCCCATTCAAACAAAAAAAAAACAGGTTTTTGGGGTAACCTTTAGGTCAGCTCTTCAAAACCAGGTATGAGGACTCTTCAGCTAATCAGTCCTCTAATTAGAAATCTAATTAGGGAGTTGCAGCGAAAACCTGCATACACACCGGCCCTTTGCGGATAAGATTGTTCACCCCTGAAACAAGCAAACAGAAAGGCTGCTACACTGCAAATTCAATATGCCCGCCGATGCTCCACCAAATCTATCAGGACCCTGCCTGTCTTTCCCGTGCCTGCTCCTTTGCCAATATGCCCTACCATCGGAGCATGCACAGCCATCTCGCCCCGGCTATGCCTCCTGTCCTAACTGCAGTTCCTATACCTGCCTATAATTGCCTGGCTACAATCCATTCCCCAAAATGAAATTGATGACCCAACGATCACAGCTAAGAATTCTATCCCCAAACCACTGGTCTTCCTCCCCAACCGAACGATCATTCACTGACCGTGGTAACTTATAAGGGTTGGTATGATGACCAGTGGTGGACCTCACCGAACGTTTAACTGGTCTCTACACCTCGGGGGGGACATAACCTCCTCCATTATACGAGGCCTACTTGTGGATGCTCTATTGCGACCCCTCCCACCAGCCCTGTCCCCGTAAAATCACAGAGTCCTCATCCGATTCCATTTCTGTTGCCCCTGTGGGCAACCCAGACTCAGGAGACATTACCAGAACATCTTCCCCTGACATAACAACCCCCTGTGGTACTGGACGCAACTCTGTTCGGTGAACTTGACGGACAACCCCGTCCCCCTCCATTGGAGTTGCAGAGTAAACTGCACCCTGATCTTGGGGACACCGAACTACCATATACAAACAGGCATCCCAATGATCCTGTATTTTACCTCGAACATGGTTCCGCAAACACACCAGCTGACCTTCATCAAACCCCTAATCATTAACCAACTCATTGTGTTTCCGATTTCGTGGTGTGGCTTGTTCCTCCAACTAAGCCTTCACATACTCTTGAAGCACCTGCAAACTTTCCTGATGGTTTTGTACCCATTCCTCCAAAGGTCCACCATACTGACTGATCCCGGCAGGAGCCTGAAGATAGTGTATCGGTAATCGAGGCTCACAGCCAGACCTTAAATAAAAAGGCATCATCCAGTCATTTGGTGGGGTGTAGTATTGTAAGCTTCTCTGCTGGAGGAAGTGTGTGAAGCAAATTGTGCAAAAAAAATATTAAAGCAACACCAGGGAGGTTTACATCTAGATCCTTAAAATGATCGACCTGCAATTCCACCTTGAAAATCCAATTACCATATAAAGGATACAAGATGTAAAGATGACAAATGACATGGCACACATTTGTTGTTTAGACTGTTGTGTCAGGTTAATTGAAAGCTGAAGGATCTTAGTGTTTACTAGTCTAAGTAACAGAATGTCTAAACACTGTGCTTGCCTTTATGGGTTTTTAAGCAGAACATATAGGTATAGAAACATATTAACATTACGTTTCACGATTCACTGACTGGAGAATAGGAGAATATACACATCAATATTACTACTTAAGTTAACTAACCCTAATCCCAACCCCTATTGGCACGGAGCCCGCCAGGGTTCAGGTGAGATATAAATCTGTAATCTGTATCAATGGTTTTGCTATCCATACCCACCCTATTAATGTTAGCTTCCCAGGGTTTCTTGTTAGACAAGCTCTGTGTCTCTCTATACCCCCATTTACTGCACGACTGATTGTCCATTTATAAAGAATCAAATAGGGTGAAGATGGTTTTAGTTTACAATTACTCTGGAAGGTGACCAGATTAAAAAAAACTAAATACCATGCCTACGTGTATGTAATCTCCATCACAGTCCCCATTTTCCCCATAATCCTCGTTTTGATAGTGCCAATTTGTGTAATGTGAGTTTTTTTTTTTTTTAAAAAAACTGTTATAGAAGAACATACTGGATGCCACATGTGTACAATTACCCCTTTCTAATTAGTGGGGTCCGTTGTGTCAGCTACAGCCTTTACTAACATACACATAAGTATACAGTCTTACAGCACTTTTGTTTTCCTTTTGTATTTAATGGTTTTCCATTTAGGGGGCAGCATGGTGGTGCAGTGGTTAGCACTGTTGCCTCACACCTCTAGGGCCCGGGTTCGAGTCTCCACCTGGGTCACATGTGTGTGGAGTTTGCATGTTCTACCCATGTCATCGTGGGGTTTCCTCCGGGTACTCTGGTTTCCCCCACAGTCCAAAAACATGCTGAGGCTAATTGGAGTTGCTAAATTGCCCATAGGAGTGTATGCGTGAGTGAATAGTGTGTGAGTGTGCCCTGCGATGGGCTGGCCCGCCATCCTGGGTTGTTCCCTGTCTCGTGCCCATTGCTTCCGGGATAGGCTCCAGACCCCCCGCGATCCAGTAGGATAAGCGGTTTGGAAAGGCTGCCTAACGCCCTTAATTTGTTTGCAATTTCGCCAGGTAGGCTACCTTCTTTAAACTGCGTTTTGCTAGACTACACATTTCGAGATGTTTTATTGTAGTCTTGGTAAATATATATATATAGTTTAGCCTAACCCAGCCACTTAAGGGAGCAAGCCAGCTCAGGTAGGTGCCAGTCCCAAGCCCGGATTAATGGAGAGGGTTGGCGTCAAGAAATAAAGAGAAATAAAGACAACTAATACTCCTAGTTTGCGAGATCTGACTGCAATGGCAGCACTGCTACAAGGGTGTGGATAAATCTATACAAATATCACCTGCATGCACATTACTTCTTTTACAATAACCAACTCCTGATCCATACTGTTAGTCGTGAAAAAAAAAACTATCGTGTACATAGAGGCCCTGTGTGAAAAGATAACTGCCAAGGAAAAGATCAAAAACATTTATTTCAAGGATACAAAGTTTTTATGGTCATGTACAGTGTACAGTGCAATTCTTATTTGATTAACTTGAATGTCTCCACAGACTAGACGATTAAACAAATAAAGCAGCGCAACATTACAATAACTAATAACAAATAAACAAAGCTCACGAGTACTATTACAGTATTTATATCATTTATTTAAACTTAATTTTACCAGGTAAATTAACTACAAAGCAGTTACCACTGCTTTACCTGCTTCTCGGGAGAAATAGCAGATATACGTCATGTATGTGACTAAATTCTTAAGCCAATAAGGGCAAAGTTGTGTCGTAATGGAGGCGGATCCAGTTTGTGCAGCCGGTTAAAGACACTACGGGCATGTAAATGGAGAACGAAATTATAGTTATACCGAATCTCCTACACACAATACCAAGGTTACCAACTTTGGTCAGCTGACCGGAGTGAGACGTTCAATTCCCGTAAGATTTCTTTGCGCCAGCCTGAGAGTCTGAAAACACGTCACACCAGATGCATGAGAGATGGAAACCTGGGATATTCAGTCGAATCAGATCAAATATGATGCTAAGTTAGTACTAAGTTAAAATATGTTCCGGACTTGTAACATGCACCCATGATTTGGAACAGTCAGCAGGCTGTCTCTGGCCACGCCCCCTACACTCGGTCCGGCCCCTGGCTTTTCCTGAATTCTGATTCCTTTAGATAAACATTGACTTCATTGATATTGTTATTGATTTATCGACAGACCATCATACGTTTTAGACGTTATAATAACAACACTCTATTGATCCCCAAAGAGAGAAATTCTCTCCTTGCCTGCCCCCTCTTACTGTCCATGATACACAAGCACATATGTAGAAAAACGTCAGCTTGGAAGCCAAGGCTGGACTTAACCTACTCCTTAGGGTTCAACTGGAAACTGCCCCATGGCCGAGCGGTCTAAAGCCTCCTGCGCAGCGAAAATGGCCTTTCAAAGTAAGGGGTATTCTGTTCTCCGAAGTAAGGCGTGGGTTCGAATCCAACTTCCGACAAAAGTTCTTCAATCGCTACAGCAGAATTTGAGCCACTGATCAGCTTTAATTGCTTTGTTTTATTTTTGCGTTTCAGGCAAAACTACATAACACTTAAAGACACTACGGGCATGTAAATGGAGAACGAAATTATAGTTATACCGAATCTCCTACACACAATACCAAGGTTACCAACTTTGGTCAGCTGACCGGAGTGAGACGTTCAATTCCCGTAAGATTTCTTTGCGCCAGCCTGAGAGTCTGAAAACACGTCACACCAGATGCATGAGAGATGGAAACCTGGGATATTCAGTCGAATCAGATCAAATATGATGCTAAGTTAGTACTAAGTTAAAATATGTTCCGGACTTGTAACATGCACCCATGATTTGGAACAGTCAGCAGGCTGTCTCTGGCCACGCCCCCTACACTCGGTCCGGCCCCTGGCTTTTCCTGAATTCTGATTCCTTTAGATAAACATTGACTTCATTGATATTGTTATTGATTTATCGACAGACCATCATACGTTTTAGACGTTATAATAACAACACTCTATTGATCCCCAAAGAGAGAAATTCTCTCCTTGCCTGCCCCCTCTTACTGTCCATGATACACAAGCACATATGTAGAAAAACGTCAGCTTGGAAGCCAAGGCTGGACTTAACCTACTCCTTAGGGTTCAACTGGAAACTGCCCCATGGCCGAGCGGTCTAAAGCCTCCTGCGCAGCGAAAATGGCCTTTCAAAGTAAGGGGTATTCTGTTCTCCGAAGTAAGGCGTGGGTTCGAATCCAACTTCCGACAAAAGTTCTTCAATCGCTACAGCAGAATTTGAGCCACTGATCGGCTTTAATTGCTTTGTTTTATTTTTGCGTTTCAGGCAAAACTACATAACACTTAAAGACACTACGGGCATGTAAATGGAGAACGAAATTATAGTTATACCGAATCTCCTACACACAATACCAAGGTTACCAACTTTGGTCAGCTGACCGGAGTGAGACGTTCAATTCCCGTAAGATTTCTTTGCGCCAGCCTGAGAGTCTGAAAACACGTCACACCAGATGCATGAGAGATGGAAACCTGGGATATTCAGTCGAATCAGATCAAATATGATGCTAAGTTAGTACTAAGTTAAAATATGTTCCGGACTTGTAACATGCACCCATGATTTGGAACAGTCAGCAGGCTGTCTCTGGCCACGCCCCCTACACTCGGTCCGGCCCCTGGCTTTTCCTGAATTCTGATTCCTTTAGATAAACATTGACTTCATTGATATTGTTATTGATTTATCGACAGACCATCATACGTTTTAGACGTTATAATAACAACACTCTATTGATCCCCAAAGAGAGAAATTCTCTCCTTGCCTGCCCCCTCTTACTGTCCATGATACACAAGCACATATGTAGAAAAACGTCAGCTTGGAAGCCAAGGCTGGACTTAACCTACTCCTTAGGGTTCAACTGGAAACTGCCCCATGGCCGAGCGGTCTAAAGCCTCCTGCGCAGCGAAAATGGCCTTTCAAAGTAAGGGGTATTCTGTTCTCCGAAGTAAGGCGTGGGTTCGAATCCAACTTCCGACAAAAGTTCTTCAATCGCTACAGCAGAATTTGAGCCACTGATCGGCTTTAATTGCTTTGTTTTATTTTTGCGTTTCAGGCAAAACTACATAACACTTAAAGACACTACGGGCATGTAAATGGAGAACGAAATTATAGTTATACCGAATCTCCTACACACAATACCAAGGTTACCAACTTTGGTCAGCTGACCGGAGTGAGACGTTCAATTCCCGTAAGATTTCTTTGCGCCAGCCTGAGAGTCTGAAAACACGTCACACCAGATGCATGAGAGATGGAAACCTGGGATATTCAGTCGAATCAGATCAAATATGATGCTAAGTTAGTACTAAGTTAAAATATGTTCCGGACTTGTAACATGCACCCATGATTTGGAACAGTCAGCAGGCTGTCTCTGGCCACGCCCCCTACACTCGGTCCGGCCCCTGGCTTTTCCTGAATTCTGATTCCTTTAGATAAACATTGACTTCATTGATATTGTTATTGATTTATCGACAGACCATCATACGTTTTAGACGTTATAATAACAACACTCTATTGATCCCCAAAGAGAGAAATTCTCTCCTTGCCTGCCCCCTCTTACTGTCCATGATACACAAGCACATATGTAGAAAAACGTCAGCTTGGAAGCCAAGGCTGGACTTAACCTACTCCTTAGGGTTCAACTGGAAACTGCCCCATGGCCGAGCGGTCTAAAGCCTCCTGCGCAGCGAAAATGGCCTTTCAAAGTAAGGGGTATTCTGTTCTCCGAAGTAAGGCATGGGTTCGAATCCAACTTCCGACAAAAGTTCTTCAATCGCTACAGCAGAATTTGAGCCACTGATCGGCTTTAATTGCTTTGTTTTATTTTTGCGTTTCAGGCAAAACTACATAACACTTAAGAGGTGCAGGATGATCTGTCTTGCTCTCGCGAGGTTTTTGTACGACGTGACATGGTGACATAATGCAGCGGACGATAAAAATCTAACCACAATGCATTGCGTCAGGACCAGAATGTATTGCTTTAAGCCAGCGCTGTATGTGGGTACATGAAGTGGAAAGCACCCAATAACAAACATAACATTTAAAAAAAATCTACAAACTAGTGGGAATATAAAATAAAATAAATGTGTCTGGGCAAATTGGTAAGTTAAATTAAATCGTTTTAAGCAGTGTTAAGCAGTGTGTGGTTTTAAACACGAGTAGCATGTACCGTGTTGACGGCGCATGAACGTATCTTGGCAGCACATGTAAAACTTAGATTTGCAAGCGGGATGTGAAACAGCATTTAGGTGTTTAAAACAGCAATAGAGTGCGTGTTTGTTCACGCAGTTACAATGTTTAGTTGTTATTTCTGTGGAACATCAGTGCAAACCCTTAGGGAACATGTTTTACATGTCAAACTTCACCGTCATGAACCACGATGCGTGTTCAAGTGTGGCGCTACAGATTGCCACAATACGTTTCGTTCATATGGGGAATTTAAGGCTCATTTTTACCGTAAACATAACACAGATTCATATATTGATACTACAAATGCCCTTACGGTGTTTACGTGTAATATGTCTATGTGCCAGCGCCAATGTCGCGATGTCAGATCACTAACAGCTCACTTAAAGGAACATATAGCCGAAGGACGTGTTGTGACATGTTCGGTGACAGGATGCGACCATACGTTCACTGTGAGATCGTCGTTTACAGCCTACATGTCCAGGAAACACAGACAATGTTCTGTGGACAGTATAAGAGATCTTTATAAGGAGACAGTTTCTCAGTTTCTTGAAACTGAACCGTTAGTTACAGGCCCTACAGAGAGATTTAGTGAGACTGATGAAGGTGAAGTCCATCTTACAGAAAATTTCAGTGACCTTTTTCTTAGAAATATTTCTCTTTTCTACTTGAAATTACATGGGCAGTTTCTTCTGCCAGCATCAACTATACAAAATATTATTGAAGAGATGCTAAGCATACATGAACTAGAACAGACATATACTTTGAATAAATTAAGTGCATTCCTGAAAAGTGACTTAACTGAATTAACAGATGAGGTTATTGGTAGTATATGTGATGTTGTGAAGGAATCTGACCTTTTCACCATTAGTCATGAAGGACCAATGAGAACCAATTTTTCAAGAACTAGGGCTTTTAAACAGATGTTTAGATACACAGAACCTGTAAAGTTGTACTTAGGAAGGGATGAAACAAGGTCACAGAGGTTTGCCTACTATGTTCCATTGAAAGACACTTTGAGACATTTACTGGAGTCAGACTTATGGCAGAATTGTGCTGCACAGGGTACATACGTACCATACACTGATGTGCTTTGTGATGTCAGTGATGGTCAGGTATATAAAAACAATGAGTTCTTTTCTCAAAACCCATCATGTCTAAAACTAATTCTATATCAAGATTCTTTTGAGGCGGTGAACCCATTAGGTTCAGCAAAAAGCAGCACAAAGTAGTAGCTGTATATTTGTCTCTGGCTAATTTACCACCTCATCAAGTACAGACCACATGTCACTTGTAATGCTGTGTCAGGAAAAATACTTCAAACACTTTGGCCATGACAAAGTTTTCTCAAGGCTCATTGCAGACTTAAAAGACCTGGAAGACAATGGAATAACGGTGGCAGAGGAAAAAGTTAAAGGGACTGTTTTGTGCATTGCAGGGGACAATTTGGGGTCTCATAATATCGGTGGATTTACAGAAAATTTTAGTTTTTCTGAATATTTCTGCAGGTATTGCCGAACAACCCGAACAGATTTTCAAACAGATCCAAATGCATTTTACAGTCTGAGGAACAACAAAACGTTGAAGGTATAATATCTGAGTTTTAATTCATTGAATTACTTCGATGTTTGTATGCCTGGCCTGCCACCTTGTTTAGGCCATGACATTTTTGAGGGTATCCTTTCCTATGATTTAGCCCTTTACCTGAAGTACTTCATCAAGCAGAAAAAGTGGTTCACTTATTCAATTCTGAATAGACGCATTAAGAAATTTAAGTACAGTGGCTCTGATGTGTTGAGTAAGCCATGTGCAGTAAACTCCAATGGAGTAAAGCTTTATGGTCAGGCTGTTCAGAACTGGAATTTTCTAAGACTTCTTCCTGTGATCATGTGTGACAAGGTGAAAGAGCCCACAGATGATGATTGGCAGTTGACCCTTCAGCTAAAAGACATTGTGGAGCTGATTTGTGCACAGAAAATTTTATTGCCAGAGGTTGCATACCTTGACGTTCTTATCCAAGAATATCTTGCTTGTAGATTTTCTTTCTTTCCAGGACATAGGTTAAAGCCTAAGCATCACTACTTGCGACACTACCCTGCACTGATTTTAAAGTTTGGTCCTTTGATCAGGTTGTGGACAATGCGATTTGAAAGTAAATAAGGCACCATGGCAACAACAGTCAGAACAGCATCCAGTTCACAGCTAGTTTTAAAAATTGCTTTAACGCAGAGTGATTACAGGAAATAGGTGTACTGCTTAATATTAATTAAATTATTAAAATGTGCTAATAATAGACATATTTGTCAGTCAGACATTGTGCTTTTTAAAGAGCAGAAGGGATACATTAAATTACGATTATATTGTCCTTACTGTATATATTTTTACATTTTTCCCCTCAATGATATAAATATTTTCCCCCCTGACATATAATCAGTGTAAGCACACAAACACATTGGCCGGTTATCCTATTCATTCAGTTCCACGGACAGTGACCTGTGTTACTGTGCTGTAACATCTGGTTCCTTCATTGGCTCTGTATATTTCTATAAATGACTAAATGGCTCTGTTGTAGAAATTTCCAGCCAGAGACTTGGTTCCTATATAACGAGAAGATTTTATTTTTACTCGGACTGAGAAGCTACAGAAAATCATCTCTGCATGTGATCTCCCCTTTACTGCTCAAGCAGAGCACACGCACATCAGCAAGTGTCAAGGCAGCAAGTGCATACAAACAACTTCTCAGGGCCTTCAGGAAGAGTCAGACTGCGGTGTCATTCAGAGATACCATTGTCTAAGACTTGCACTAAAACATTCTATGCACTTGGGCATATTTAAACAAAGTAGTATGGTACCTATGTCAGAATCCATCCCTGCCTTGTCCTGTTCACATGTCACTGGCCATCCTATTCTCTCCTCTGTCTTGTACCCCTTAGCCCATAGTGTGTTTGCCTGCTCATCGGGCCACCATGTGGCTTAACGGGCCAAGTGGTTGGCCACCGTGCCTGACTCCCCTTTTGATTGTGGGTTTTGAGGATATCAGTGGGTCTGTGTTTTCATGATTGTCCCCCAGGCCACCATGCAGCTCAGCCCTTGATTCCAACTACAGTAGCAATCAGGTGGTTCTCGGTCTACTAGGACTGTATAACAGGATTCTTCACCCATTCTATCTTTACTCCTTCAGCCGCATACATGAGTCAGACCTATAGGTTATTCAAATTCCGTCCTGCCAAATTTACTGGACAGGAAGTGGACACTGCAAATGAATGTGTGAATACGCCAATACCTACATCTTTACAAGTTACATTAAGGGGTTTGGTACAGTAAATGGCTGTGAGGTGGGATTTCTTCTTGATGTCTGTTTGTAGCCCGTCCACCAGCAGCTGCTGCTGTATTTATCACACCAAGCAGGGAAAGTATATTGCTAAATTTTCCTTAGTTCAATTACGCTTGATTAAGCTAATTAAGCCGGCTATGTTATTTACATTCAGAAGGATGCCGCCATATTGGGTTATACACAGATGCCACGATAGCTCACACTCACATTCCCTCTTCATTATTTTTCTAAACACACTCTATCCTGCCTTGTCACCTGCAACAAGATCTCACTCCCTGTAGCAATAAAAGTCTTTCTTATGATTGAGCAGATTTCTGCTTCTCTCCTAACCATGGGCATCCAAAGTAAGATGAAGCAAAATGTTAGGAAATTTGATAACACATGGTTACTCTTTTGGTAACAGTGACTTTGGTTTTATTTTGATAGATGTAAACTACATAATATGGTCTTAACCTTGTTTTCTGTCCTAAAAGCAAACTTTTATGTTACAGGAGAAAAGTGCACAGCTGCTTGGATCAACCCCAGCTAATCAGCGCATATGGGAATCTTTTCAAAATACCATGTGAGTCTTATGCAATTTACCCAATTAATATAAGCTCTTTAGATGACGCTTAAATAATCAATTCCCATCAACTTAGTGTCAAAACACAAACTCAGTGGCAAAAAAGTGAAGGGCAACAGACTAAGTTGTGAAAATGAAATCTGCATGTGATGAAAGGGCATGTGACTGTATCGCGATGATTATAATCATCAGATCAAACGGACCACGGAGTTGGCGGTATGGTCACACTGCTGGTCCCATGTCAGTAGGGTATAGCACACCCCTGGGCCCGGATACTACTAGGATGTCACTGGTGTACCACTGTGCCGTCAGAGTGTGGTGTGTCACTCCACAGCATTGGCAGGATTGCTCCTCTCCCTGCAGCGCCACCATACGCACATGACGGTCATCTGTGGTACTGCAGAACTGAGATGTATCGCTGAACATGGTAGGACGCCAGTCGTCATCAGTCCATCAGTCCATGCCTCCCAGTGACTACACCACTCCAAACGCAACCGTTTCTGTGCTATTGTGAACGGCAGCCTATGCATGGGACGGTGAACCCGTAGTCCAGCTGATGCCAGTCATCGCGACACGATGATATAGGGTGTTGTAGAGAGTCCAGTAGCTGTGTCCATATATCAGGCGCAGGTGTCATGGGGATCTGTGATGCTTGGAGCACAATCCGACGATCCTTCCTTGGCGTGGTCTGTCTTGGATGACCAGAAACTTCACGACGTGTGTGGATGCCTCACGTGCCCATTGGTTTCAATATCAGGCCACTGTGATATCCGCATGGCCCACATGCAATTGCAGCACATGACCACCTGGCTTCATGTAAACCCGCAATGCAACCCTATCAAACTCCGTCAAGTGCCGTTAACACTGTCTAATGTGACTACGAGGCATCCTGTGTCTGGTGATTAAACATGCCAACTCCTTGCAATTTGAATCATTTACATATCCATCACTGGTCTGCACATGTACCAGATTACATCTTTAATCGGATAGTTACTTCTGGGTTCTCAACTTTTTTTTTCATAATACCCCTTAAGTGTATATGCCCTTCACTGATGAGAAATTCATCAACATCTAAGTCCTACATTCATGTACAATGCATATTAAATGAATATTTTGTCACTATTAGTTTTGATGTATCATTCTTTGAATGCACTCAATTGAATCATGGACAGTGGTTCCACATGGAAAAAAATGAATATTCCGAAAAGGAAAAATCCTTCTTCGGTTGATACATTCACTTTGTGTTCTGAGAATTTTTCCCTTGAGTGCCTTGTACAGTATGTCTAGTGTGTTTTTGGTGTGAATGTGGCCATAATCATACAAGGAAAAAACCACTGACTTGTAGTGAACATGTAAAACCGCAACATGCAGTGTCATACGTAACTGAAATAAGAAATGCTGGATTGCCTGAGTTGCATGCGTGCATGTTTTTTAATATGGGCAACATGGTTCCCTGAGATGCCTCAGTGTTGCTCACCGCCATCTCTAACACACAACCTCACAAACCATCTTAAAACTACTGAAAGAAATAATTGGCTACACTGCAGCTCCACTGTTTTGTTTGGCACCCCTGCATGTCCTGCATTGTGTGGGGAAAAAAGCTGAAGGCTGAGGAATGTTACATAACACAGCTAGAATGTAAAAACTCTCTCTGGTGTAATTCACTGCGTAAAACCAATGGTCCTAAGTGTGGTGTCTTCTTCATAACACTCCCTGATGTTTGTGTCCGTGACCATGAGATAGGGTGGCTGCTTTTCTTCCTTGCTTTCCTTGTATTCCTACGTTTCCTCCCCAGCCTTGGTTGGTAGGTCAGGCAGCATCACCTTGTTTTAATAGACCCAGGTGCAATTTATCTTGAAATTAGACTCAAGTGCAGAAAATGTTCTATCAGAAGTCTTTGACAATCTCTGAATTACACAGAAATCTGACTTCTTCTGAAGCTGTGAAATTGTTCATCTGTATTTGCTGCATTGGTACTTGTTGATGTGCGTGTGCCCTGCTTAAGGAGTAAAGGGGAGATGACATGCAGAGCTAGTTTTCTGTAGTTTATTTTCTTTGTCTGAATAATAATATTCTCTTCATATAGGAACCCAGTCTCTGGCTGGAAATTTCTACAATAGAGCCATTTAGTTATTTCTAGAAAAATATTTAGAGCCAATGACCTGATGTCATAGTAACACAGGTCACTGTCCGTGGTGCTGAATTCTCTACTTGATGGGCTGGTGCTGAATGAATAGGCCAGGTGTCTGTGTGCTTCCACTGACTGGCACCCAGACATATAATGACTTTTAACAATGAAGGGGGAAAAGTCCAGACAGGAAATTAGTCAACAGTAATTAGTAATCAAATATAGTTCTCATTTATCATTATGTAAATTTCAAAAACCTTTTCTGACTATTAATCTGCACGTTGCAATAATTTAATATTAACTAACTTGCTGTAACGTAAAGTGAAAAACAAGTTTTAAAACTAGCTGTGAAATTTTTGATGCTGTTGACCTGAATGTTGTTGCCAGAGCCTTAGGATACGTCTCTACACATAAGTGAGGGGATGGATGCACTATTCTATGGAGGCTTCTGAAGAGAATTATTATCCCAAATTTAAATTGAGAGAGATGATTAATTCCTTTTTAATGCAGTCTGCCTTAAGAGCCCCTGTTCTGCCGTTGATCTTTTGCATGGATGCTATCATGTATTAGTTTACTCTATGAAATTTAGTTTGAATTTTGATCACATGTCAAACTAAAGCATTTTGGACTGGATTCCTGAGTTCTTTTTAACGCTGTTAAGTTACATTTTTATTTCAGCATAATTACAAGTTCCCGCAGGGAAGAAATAAGTCAGTTACTTAATAAATGACTATAAAGTAGTTGCTGCAGTATATATTCCATAAATTTACTGAACTGGAGTTTTATGCATCCTTACAAAGTAATAACTGTATGTGTTCTTTAAGTATGAAAGAGTTTAGGACATTGTCACCTGCAGTGGACGGCCACGTGTCCCCATAATTATAACTTTAGATTATATTTCTGCATGACTGAGTATTCACTGAGTACCTGGTAGTGTTGGATGATATTTACGTCTCATATTTACCATTTATGTCAGTCTTCAAAGTGTGTGGATTATTAAGGTTGGTCTTGGTTGTTTTCTTCCCTGGAGAAACAGAAGTTTAATGCCATGATGCCACAGCAGCTCGCCGTTCCTGTCAGTACGGTGGAGGTAAGAGTTTGAAACATTCATCAGCCTGTCAGCTACGCATCTCGCCTGGACATGGGACTCAGCTTTTATTCTTCCATAATACCGCTTAAGTACCTCACTCTACTCAATCTCAGTACTGTTTAAGGGTAAATAACTTTTGTCACTGACTGCCAGAGATTATGGCAATTAAATGGAAAATATGAAGCAGACATATGAAATACAGTGGGCTGTTTGCAGTAAGTTGGGCTTAGGGTTAGTAATGGGGCTTTTTCCACTGACTTCTGCTTCTGTGCCCTTTCTTCACACTGCTGTTCAACTGTCCTCTTTATAGGAGGGAGGAGCAGCGCAAATGCAGCCGACAGATATAAAGCCATGTGCTGGCAGCAGACGCTTCGCACCCCTTAATAGCATATCTGTTGCTGGTAAGACTGTCTGTGCTGCCGGTCATCTCAGTAACCAGGTGAAACTCCCCAGGCAAGATCAGGACAATGTTGTGTTGAGTTTCAGTGAGTTTCCTGTGTGTAAAGCCAGTTTTGGGGTCAATGTGGAGCCTGGTCCAGTCATGAGCTGGGGAGACGTGACCAAGGCTGCACTGTTACTCTTGTGTGTCTTTTCATTCAAAACTCTTTTTTTTTTTATTTCCCCATAGTGTCCATCATCTTGAGCAGCACCGGCTGTCATTTAGCACAAAAGATGCCTGTTCAGTTTTCCATCTGAACAAGGGCCCTCTGGACCCAGGTGTGCACTACATGAGCACTTTGTTCCTGACTCCTTATCAGCGTTTACATTTACACTCTCAGCCAGTCTTTAATCTGCAAAGTTACGCTTGGTGAGATTTATACAGACACGAGTAAAGAGGATTTTTTCACTTTTCCCAAATTCCCTCTAAGTCTGTATTTTCACCTCTTGAATGCTGGGATTTGTAGGCCCAGCTCTTCACCATGTATAACAACATCACCCTCAACGCTAGAGAAACCAAGGAGCTGATCCTGGACTTTCGCAAACGGATGACTCCCCAAAGTCCTATCTACATCGCAGAGGATGCTGTAGAGGCTTCAACAGCTTCCAGTTCCTCGGGCACACAGCTTCTGGCGGTCAAAGGCATCGTCTTCAGGTGCTGCCTCAGAAAAGCAAGCAGCACCTTGAGAGACTCTAGCCACCCAGCACTGTCACTTTTCACCTTCCATCCATCCATCTGCACAAGCATTTCCAGATTTAGAGACAAGTTTCCTCCCCATTGCTGTTAACCAGCCAGTGACGCTGACATTTCCTCACACTGCCACTGTTACCTCATTCTGTACTGTTACTGTGTCTGTCTATGCTGGTGCCATTACTTTAATTTTATTTATATAGTATTATCACTGGTTATACTGTTGAGGTGCAACTACAGACAATTTTTCTTTGAATTAATCTAGCGACTATTTTCCCAAGCTGTTGATTCATCAAAACTATTATTTTTCCTCCAGAAAATCAGATTGACCGTTTAAGTTAATATTATTTTAAGAACAACACAAACTACGTCATTGCGGGGTTTTAGATAATGGACACTATACAGATATTTTTTTCGCCCACCATTCAATAAGCAGATAAGTAACTTGTCTAAAATATTTAGATTTGTATTGTGATCCCCAAAAGTTAGTAATCTGTATAAAATCAGTGTATCTTTGTTTTTTAAATTTGATTCTGTAAATCAATGTACACTGAACAAAAATATAAACGCAACACTTTTGTTTTTGCTCCCATTTTTCATGAGATGGACTTAAAGATCTACAATTCATTCCAGATACACAATATTACCATTTCTCTCAAACATTTCTCACAAATCAGTCTAAATGTGTGATAGTGAGCACTTCTGCTTTGCTGAGATAATCCATCCCACCTCACAGGTGTGCCACATCAAGATGCTGATCTGACATCATGGGTAGTGCACAGGTGTACCTTATACTGCCCACAATAAAAGGCCACCCTGGAATGTGCAGTTTTGTCTCACAGCAAAATGCCACAGATGCCACAAGCATTGAGGGAGCGTGCAATTGGCATGCTGACAGCAGGAATGTCAACCAGATCTGTTGCTCGTGCATTGAATGTTCATTTCTCAACCATAAGCCGTCTCCAAAGGCGTTTCAGAGAATATGGCAGTACATCCAACCGGCCTCACAACCGCAGACCACGTGTGACCACACCAGCCCAGGACCTCCACATCCAGCAGGTTCACCTCCAAGATCGTCTGAGACCAGCCACTCAGACAGATAATGCACGGCCCCATGTTGCAAGGATCTGTACACAGTTCTTGGAAGCTGAAAATGTCCCAGTTCTTGCATGGCCAGCATACTCACCGGACATGTCACCCGTTGAGCATGTTTGGGATGTGCTTGACCGGCGTATACGACAGCGTGTACCAGTTCCCACTAATATCCAACAACTTCGCACAGCCATTGAAGAGGAGTGGACCAACATTCCACAGGCCACAATTGACAATCTGATAAACTCTATGCGAAGAAGATGTGTTGCATTGCATGAGGCAAATGGTGGTCACACCAGATACTGACCGGTTCTGAGTCCCCAGACCCCCAATAAAGCAAAAAACTGCACATTCCAGGGTGGCCTTTTATTGTGGGCAGTATAAGGTACACCTGTGCACTACCCATGATGTCAGATCAGCATCTTGATGTGGCACACCTGTGAGGTGGGATGGATTATCTCAGCAAAGCAGAAGTGCTCACTATCACACATTTAGACTGATTTGTGAGAAATGTTTGAGAGAAATGGTAATATTGTGTATCTGGAATGAATTGTAGGTCTTTAAGTCCATCTCATGAAAAATGGGAGCAGAAACAAGAGTGTTGCGTTTATATTTTTGTTCAGTATATATATTTATGGGTGTATCGAGACTAGATGGTCAGTATGGATAACTAAGGTGCACTAAAACTGGGTGAGCAGGCAAGGCATGTCACCCAGGTTGTGTGACAATTATTTTATATAAATGTATATATGTATATATATATTCCATCCACCATCCCTCCTTTACAGAGAACTGCGTTATTTTTATTGTCCATTACGAAAAAAATAAAAAAACTATATATATATATATATATATATATACATATATATTTATGGGTGTATCGAGACTAGATGGTCATTATGGATAACTAAGGTGCACTAAAACTGGGTGAGCAGGCAAGGCATGTCACCCAGGTTGTGTGACAATTATTTTATATAAATGTATATATATATATATATATTCCATCCACCATCCCTCCTTTACGGAGAACTGCGTTATTTTTCTTTTCTATTGCTAATAAAAAAACTATATATATGTACATGTATATATATATATATATATATATATATATATATATATATATATATATATATATATGGGTGTATCGAGACTAGATGGTCAGTATGGATAACTAAGGTGCACTAAAATTGGGTGAGCAGGCAAGGCATGTCACCCAGGTTGTGTGACAATTATTTTATATATATGCATATACATATTCCATCCACCATCCCTCCTTTATGGAGAACTGCGTTATTTTTATTGTCTATTGCAAAAAAAAAACAGAAAAACTATATATATATATATATATATATATATATATATATATATATATATATATATATATATATATATATATATATATACATATATATTCATGGGTGTATCGAGACTAGATGGTCATTCTGGATAACTAAAGTGCACTAAAATTGGGTGAGCAGGCAAGGCATGTCACCCAGGTTGTGTGACAATTATTTTATATAAATGTATATATATATATATATATATATATATATATATATATATATTCCATCCACCATCCCTCCTTTACGGAGAACTGCGTTATTTTTCTTTTTTATTGCTAATAAAAAAACTATATATATATACATATATATTTATGGGTGTATCGAGACTAGATGGTCATTATGAATAACTAAGGTGCACTAAAATTGGGTGAGCAGGCAAGGCATGTCACCCCGGTTGTGTGACAATTATTTTATATATATATTCCATCCACCATCCCTCCTTTACGGAGGACTGCTTTATTTTTAATATCCATTGCGAAAAAAAAACACAAGAAAAAGAAAAAATATCTATATATATACATATATATATATATATATATATATGGGTGTGTCGAGACTAGATGGTCAGTATGGATAACTAAAGTGCACTAAAATTGGGTGAGCAGGCAAGGCATGTCACCCAGGTTGTGTGACAATTATTTTATATAAATGTATATATATATATATATATATATATATATATATATATATATATATTCCATCCACCATCCCTCCTTTACGGAGAACTGCGTTATTTTTCTTTTCTATTGCTAATAAAAAAACTATATATATGTACATATATATATATATATATGGGTGTATCGAGACTAGTTGGTCATTATGGATAACTAAGTTGCACTAAAATTGGGTGAGCAGGCAAGGCATGTCACCCAGGTTGTGTGACAATTATTTTATATATATATGTATATATATATTCCCTCCACCACCCCTCCTTTACGGAGGACTGCTTTATTTTTAATATCCATTGCGAAAAAAAAACACAAGAAAAAGAAAAAATATCTATATATATACATATATATATATATATATATATATATATATATATATATGGGTGTGTCGAGACTAGATGGTCAGTATGGATAACTAAGGTGCACTAAAATTGGGTGAGCAGGCAAGGCATGTCACCCAGGTTGTGTGACAATTATTTTATATAAATGTATATATATATATATATATTCCATCCACCATCCCTCCTTTACGGAGAACTGCGTTATTTTTCTTTTCTATTGCTAATAAAAAAACTATATATATATGTACATATATATATATATATGGGTGTATCGAGACTAGTTGGTCATTATGGATAACTAAGTTGCACTAAAATTGGGTGAGCAGGCAAGGCATGTCACCCAAGTTGTGTGACAATTATTTTATATATATGTATATATATATTCCATCCACCATCCCTCCTTTATGGAGAACTGCGTTATTTTTATTGTCTATTGCAAAAAAAAAAACAAAAAAAACTATATATATATACATATATATTTATGGGTGTATCGAGACTAGATGGTCATTATGAATAACTAAGGTGCACTAAAACTGGGTGAGCAGGCAAGGCATGTCACCCAGGTTGTGTGACAATTATTTTATATATATGTATATATATATTCCATCCACCATCCCTCCTTTATGGAGAACTGCGTTATTTTTATTGTCTATTGCAAAAAAAAAAACAAAAAAAACTATATATATATATATACATATATATATATGGGTGTATCGAGACTAGAAGGTCATTATGCATAACTAAAGTGCACTAAAATTGGGTGAGCAGGAAAGGCATGTCACCCCAGTTGTGTGACAATTATTTTATATATATGTATATATATATATATATTCCCTCCACCACCCCTCCTCTACGGAGGACTGCTTTATTTTTATTTCCATTGCAAAAATAAAAAATTTTAAAACACAAAAAAAAAAAAAAACGAAAATAATAATAATAAAAATAATTTTGAATGTGTATTCAAATAAGTTTGAATGTGTGTGAACTATATATAAATATATATATACACATGCATATACAGAAATATATACACACACACACACAGACACACACTCACATAAACACATACACACACTGTGTACAGTCTTATGCAAAGGTTTGGCACCCCTTGACAAATAACATCTTTTCAATTACAAAAGCAACAATATCAGTTAATACAGTCTCTTTAGGAACTGGGGGAAAAATACACAATATTTTCAGCAAACATTGATGAATAGTTACTTTTTATGCCATAAATTGAACAAAATTACAAAATAAAAACATTATTATGGCACTCTGCAAAAGTTTGGGCACCCTACGTAATCAGTACTTAGTAACACCTCCTCTGCCAGATATCACAGCTTACAAGCGCTTCTTATAGCCAGCTGAAAGGCTTTCAGTTCTTGTACTTGGGATTTTCTCACATTCTTCCTTGCAAAAGGCTTCTAGTTCTGTAATATTCTAATATATCAAGGGCTGTATTGTCAAATAGGAGATCGGCAGCATTCTCCCACCTGAGAAAACTGTACTACAATGCCCTTGATAGTGTGTAGAAACACACTCGTCAGCTCTAGTCCTCCTGTAACAACGCAAAAGGACTGGCAACCCTCAGGTATTTATGCGTGCGATTGTATGATAAATTCACCCTGACAGTCTCACACTTCTCTTGGTACCAACAGGTCTCATGGAATATATAAAAGGCAACTGCAACAATTATACTCGGCACTAAACATCGAGGCACGGAAATGCAGCAGAGCTTGTGTATTTCTCAGGATGCATTCTAGTAAAATGCCCGGAAAATGAGCTAAAGACATATTTCAAGGGGCACTATATAAAACCGATGGAAATTTTACTGATTAAATAAAAGGAAAAGCATCGTTTGAAAAATCACAAATGTTTCTAAGATTCAATGCATCGCTTTTTGACCACATCATAGCGATGAACACATCATTGTTCCTGACAATGTCCTAATACAGAAATAAAACTTTATGTTGGTAAACTCAAAAAGCCTTCAGCTGTCACACTGGCTAACGATCTCAAACGATTATAAAGCAGCATTTTGAAAAGCGCTGTTTTAAAATAACAGATACAACACTTACCTTGTCTTCTGGCCAAATGCTTTTCACGGCTTGGCACTCCAACGGTGCTGAAACGAAATTTGTATTTCCTCCTACCTCGTTGGCCCTTCAGTTCTTCTTTTCTCCCTTTGGATGTTTTTTTCCTTCTTCTTTGGATATTGTTTTTTATTTTTGTTTGTTTTTTTTTACTTTGCATGTTTTTCCTTCTTCGGATATTATTTTTTTGGCTTATTTTTTTAGACGATGTTTTTTTCGTCTTCTTTAAAAATTGATTTTTTTCGTCTTCTTTAAATATTGTTTTTTTTTTCATCCTTTTGATGTTGTTTTACGGAACAAGAGCCGTACAGTGCTACTCTATCAGGAGGTAGCGCCAACTGAACGCCTTGAAGCAGTACCCAGCTCTTTTATAGGGAGCGTCAACCCGAAGTCAAGTTCTAGAACGTTGCACTCACTTTTCATTGGTTTCCCAGCTATGCTGTCAGAATAATGTTTGCTGATTGGTCGAAAATTTTAAAACGTACCCGAGTACTGTAAAAAAAACTCAAGATCTTGCTACCCTACGGAGCACCCATAAGGTGATTTTTTTTATACGTTATATGCAGCTATTTGTAGCAGGCCGTAATTAGACTAATCCACCCTTTGTCAATAAAGCCAACAAGAGAACAGGTTGCCCAAAGTTTGCTCAGGTACACGCCACAGCACAACCTTAAAAACACATCCAGCACAAATCACACTAGTGAATGACACAGCAAATCACAGCAATAAAAAAGACCCCTATGGGCAATCCAGCACCCAGACTACAGGTGCCAAAAGGCCCAGCCTGCCTAATAATGAACCCAAAATATACATACAACAAAGAAAAAGACACAAACAAAAAAGAAAATAAAACTAGCCAGCTGCTCCCACTAAACCCCGCTCCCGAGGCCACTAAGCCGGCTGGCTTGATAATACACGATACAACCTCAGATAAAACATATTAAAGCAACACCAGGGAGGTTTACAACCTGATCCTTAAAATTATCGACCCGTAATTCCACCTTGAAAACCCCTAAAGAACAGTAGTTTACCCCATGACTCACTGCCCCATTCAAACAAAAAAAAAACAGGTTTTTGGGGTAACCTTTAGGTCAGCTCTTCAAAACCAGGTATGAGGACTCTTCAGCTAATCAGTCCTCTAATTAGAAATCTAATTAGGGAGTTGCAGCGAAAACCTGCATACACACCGGCCCTTTGCGGATAAGATTGTTCACCCCTGAAACAAGCAAACAGAAAGGCTGCTACACTGCAAATTCAATATGCCCGCCGATGCTCCACCAAATCTATCAGGACCCTGCCTGTCTTTCCCGTGCCTGCTCCTTTGCCAATATGCCCTACCATCGGAACATGCACAGCCATCTCGCCCCGGCTATGCCTCCAGTCCGAACTGCAGTTCCTATACCTGCCTATAATTGCCTGGCTACAATCCATCCCCCAAAATGAAATTGATGACCCAACGATCACAGCTAAGAATTCTATCCCCAAACCACTGGTCTTCCTCCCCAACCGAACGATCATTCACTGACCGTGGTAACTTATAAGGGTTGGTATGATGACCAGTGGTGGACCTCACCGAACGTTTAACTGGTCTCTACACCTCGGGGGGGACATAACCTCCTCCATTATACGAGGCCTACTTGTGGATGCTCTATTGCGACCCCTCCCACCAGCCCTGTCCCCGTAAAATCACAGAGTCCTCATCCGATTCCATTTCTGTTGCCCCTGTGGGCAACCCAGACTCAGGAGACATTACCAGAACATCTTCCCCTGACATAACAACCCCCTGTGGTACTGGACGCAACTCTGTTCGGTGAACTTGACGGACAACCCCGTCCCCCTCCATTGGAGTTGCAGAGTAAACTGCACCCTGATCTTGGGGACACCGAACTACCATATACAAACAGGCATCCCAATGATCCTGTATTTTACCTCGAACATGGTTCCGCAAACACACCAGCTGACCTTCATCAAACCCCTAATCATTAACCAACTCATTGTGTTTCCGATTTCGTGGTGTGGCTTGTTCCTCCAACTAAGCCTTCACATACTCTTGAAGCACCTGCAAACTTTCCTGATGGTTTTGTACCCATTCCTCCAAAGGTCCACCATACTGACTGATCCCGGCAGGAGCCTGAAGATAGTGTATCGGTAATCGAGGCTCACAGCCAGACCTTAAATAAAAAGGCATCATCCAGTCATTTGGTGGGGTGTAGTATTGTAAGCTTCTCTGCTGGAGGAAGTGTGTGAAGCAAATTGTGCAAAAAAAATATTAAAGCAACACCAGGGAGGTTTACATCTAGATCCTTAAAATGATCGACCTGCAATTCCACCTTGAAAATCCAATTACCATATAAAGGATACAAGATGTAAAGATGACAAATGACATGGCACACATTTGTTGTTTAGACTGTTGTGTCAGGTTAATTGAAAGCTGAAGGATCTTAGTGTTTACTAGTCTAAGTAACAGAATGTCTAAACACTGTGCTTGCCTTTATGGGTTTTTAAGCAGAACATATAGGTATAGAAACATATTAACATTACGTTTCACGATTCACTGACTGGAGAATAGGAGAATATACACATCAATATTACTACTTAAGTTAACTAACCCTAATCCCAACCCCTATTGGCACGGAGCCCGCCAGGGTTCAGGTGAGATATAAATCTGTAATCTGTATCAATGGTTTTGCTATCCATACCCACCCTATTAATGTTAGCTTCCCAGGGTTTCTTGTTAGACAAGCTCTGTGTCTCTCTATACCCCCATTTACTGCACGACTGATTGTCCATTTATAAAGAATCAAATAGGGTGAAGATGGTTTTAGTTTACAATTACTCTGGAAGGTGACCAGATTAAAAAAAACTAAATACCATGCCTACGTGTATGTAATCTCCATCACAGTCCCCATTTTCCCCATAATCCTCGTTTTGATAGTGCCAATTTGTGTAATGTGAGTTTTTTTTTTTTTTTAAAAACTGTTATAGAAGAACATACTGGATGCCACATGTGTACAATTACCCCTTTCTAATTAGTGGGGTCCGTTGTGTCAGCTACAGCCTTTACTAACATACACATAAGTATACAGTCTTACAGCACTTTTGTTTTCCTTTTGTATTTAATGGTTTTCCATTTAGGGGGCAGCATGGTGGTGCAGTGGTTAGCACTGTTGCCTCACACCTCTAGGGCCCGGGTTCGAGTCTCCACCTGGGTCACATGTGTGTGGAGTTTGCATGTTCTACCCATGTCATCGTGGGGTTTCCTCCGGGTACTCTGGTTTCCCCCACAGTCCAAAAACATGCTGAGGCTAATTGGAGTTGCTAAATTGCCCATAGGAGTGTATGCGTGAGTGAATAGTGTGTGAGTGTGCCCTGCGATGGGCTGGCCCGCCATCCTGAGTTGTTCCCTGTCTCGTGCCCATTGCTTCCGGGATAGGCTCCAGACCCCCCGCGATCCAGTAGGATAAGCGGTTTGGAAAATGGATGGATGGATGGATGGACAGTTTTCCATTTGAGGAATTAGCAAAAAACTGCAGTGCATGATGGGTAGGATCTAAAGGCTGCCTAACGCCCTTAATTTGTTTGCAATTTCGCCAGGTAGGCTACCTTCTTTAAACTGCGTTTTGCTAGACTACACATTTCGAGATGTTTTATTTTAGTCTTGGTAAATATATATATATAGTTTAGCCTAACCCAGCCACTTAAGGGAGCAAGCCAGCTCAGGTAGGTGCCAGTCCCAAGCCCGGATTAATGGAGAGGGTTGGCGTCAAGAAATAAAGAGAAATAAAGACAACTAATACTCCTAGTTTGCGAGATCTGACTGCAATGGCAGCACTGCTACAAGGGTGTGGATAAATCTATACAAATATCACCTGCATGCACATTACTTCTTTTACAATAACCAACTCCTGATCCATACTGTTAGTCGTGAAAAAAAAAACTATCGTGTACATAGAGGCCCTGTGTAAAAAGATAACTGCCAAGGAAAAGATCAAAAACATTTATTTCAAGGATACAAAGTTTTTATGGTCATGTACAGTGTACAGTGCAATTCTTATTTGATTAACTTGAATGTCTCCACAGACTAGACGATTAAACAAATAAAGCAGCGCAACATTACAATAACTAATAACAAATAAACAAAGCTCACGAGTACTATTACAGTATGTATATCATTTATTTAAACTTAATTTTACCAGGTAAATTAACTACAAAGCAGTTACCACTGCTTTACCTGCTTCTCGGGAGAAATAGCAGATATACGTCATGTATGTGACTAAATTCTTAAGCCAATAAGGGCAAAGTTGTGTCGTAATGGAGGCGGATCCAGTTTGTGCAGCCGGTTAAAGACACTACGGGCATGTAAATGGAGAACGAAATTATAGTTATACCGAATCTCCTACACACAATACCAAGGTTACCAACTTTGGTCAGCTGACCGGAGTGAGACGTTCAATTCCCGTAAGATTTCTTTGCGCCAGCCTGAGAGTCTGAAAACACGTCACACCAGATGCATGAGAGATGGAAACCTGGGATATTCAGTCGAATCAGATCAAATATGATGCTAAGTTAGTACTAAGTTAAAATATGTTCCGGACTTGTAACATGCACCCATGATTTGGAACAGTCAGCAGGCTGTCTCTGGCCACGCCCCCTACACTCGGTCCGGCCCCTGGCTTTTCCTGAATTCTGATTCCTTTAGATAAACATTGACTTCATTGATATTGTTATTGATTTATCGACAGACCATCATACTTTTTAGACGTTATAATAACAACACTCTATTGATCCCCAAAGAGAGAAATTCTCTCCTTGCCTGCCCCCTCTTACTGTCCATGATACACAAGCACATATGTAGAAAAACGTCAGCTTGGAAGCCAAGGCTGGACTTAACCTACTCTATTCTGGTATTCTGTTCTCCCAAGTAAGGCATCCCAAGTTCGAATCCAACTTCCGACAAAAGTTCTTCAATCGCTACAGCACAATTTGAGCCACTGATCGGCTTTAATTGCTTTGTTTTATTTTTGCGTTTCAGGCAAAACTACATAACACTTAAAGACACTTCGGGCATGCAAATGGAGAACGAAATTATAGTTATACCGAATCTCCTACACACAATACCAAGGTTACCAACTTTGGTCAGCTGGCCGGAGTGAGACGTTTCTCAGGCGCCAGCCTGAGAGTCTGAAAACACGTCACACCAGATGCATGAGAGATGGAAACCTGGGATATTCAGTCGAATCAGATCAAATATGATGCTAAGTTAGTACTAAGTTAAAATATGTTCCGCACTTGTAACATGCACCCATGATTTGGAACAGCAGCATACCTGTCAAGGTTTGGATTTGAAAATAAAGGAAATTTTCCGGCACCCGCCGTGAGCCATCCCACCACCGCAACCAGGCTCCAGTATCCCTTACATTTTAAGACAGGAAATATAAAATAATATAAATTATATAAAATATAATATAAATATAATATAAATATATAAAATATATAAAATATATTTTTGGCCACAACCGGGATTCGAACCCCGGTCTCCCGTGTGAAAGGCGGCGATCTTACCACTACACTATCCAGCAACTATATAATATGAGGGAGATTTACGGGAAAATACTAATACGGGAGGACGGCGGGAAAGAGAAGTAAAATACGGTAGTTTCCCGGCCAAAACGGGAGACTTGACAGCCTGAGATGGCTGTCTCTGGCCACGCCCCCTACAGTCGGTCCGGCCCCTGGCTTTTCCAGCGTGTTCGCGAAAACGACTTCATTTATTTTCTTATTGATTTATCGACAGACCATCATACTTTTTAGACGTTATAATAACAACACTCTATTGATCCCCAAAGAGAGAAATTCTCTCCTTGCCTGCCCCCTCTTACTGTCCATGATACACAAGCACATATGTAGAAAAACGTCAGCTTGGAAGCCAAGGCTGGACTTAACCTACTCTATTCTGGTATTCTGTTCTCCCAAGTAAGGCGTGGGTTCGAATCCAACTTCCGACAAAAGTTCTTCAATCGCTACAGCACAATTTGAGCCACTTACGGCTTTAATTGCTTTGTTTTATTTTTGCGTTTCAGGCAAAACTACATAACACTTAAAGACACTACGGGCATGTAAATGGAGAACGAAATTATAGTTATACCGAATCTCCTACACACAATACCAAGGTTACCAACTTTGGTCAGCTGGCCGGAGTGAGACGTTCAATTCCCGTAAGATTTCTTTGCGCCAGCCTGAGAGTCTGAAAACACGTCACACCAGATGCATGAGAGATGGAAACCTGGGATATTCAGTCGAATCAGATCAAATATGATGCTAAGTTAGTACTAAGTTAAAATATGTTCCGCACTTGTAACATGCACCCATGATTTGGAACAGCAGCATACCTGTCAAGGTTTGGATTTGAAAATAAAGGAAATTTTCCGGCACCCGCCGTGAGCCATCCCACCACCGCAACCAGGCTCCAGTATCCCTTACATTTTAAGACAGGAAATATAAAATAATATAAATTATATAAAATATTATATAAATATAAATATATAAAATATATAAAATATATTTTTGGCCACAACCGGGATTCGAACCCCGGTCTCCCGTGTGAAAGGCGGCGATCTTACCACTACACTATCCAGCAACTATATAATATAAGGGAGATTTACGGGAAAATACTAATACGGGAGGACGGCGCGAAAGAGAAGTAAAATACGGTAGTTTCCCGGCCAAAACGGGAGACTTGACAGCCTGAGATGGCTTTTCCAGCGAAAACGACTTCATTATTTATCTGATTGATTTATCGACAGACCATCATACTTTTTAGACGTTATAATAACAACACTCTATTGATCCCCCTCTTACTGTCCATGATACACAATGACGAGACACATGTTCACTAATGACGAGAACTATTCTATTTTTCATGCCGGGTCCTTCAAATCTTACATTTACAAATCTTGTTCTTGTTCTCTGCTCGTTCCCGTAGATATATATTATTATACGGAGATTTACGGAGTCTTCAAAGACGGTCCAGCTCAAGGATCACTGTTGCTGTGGTGTAGATCAGCTGATCTGTAGTAGTCTTCTACGTACATCTTCTAGTAGACCTTCTGAGGGTACTTCACGCATTCTTGGTCGGAGGGTCCAGGTTTCCAGCTTAGCTTATTTCTTATTTCTCAGGTCAGCTGCTCTTGTATTCAGCCTACTAATATATATGGGGCTTGGTACCCAATCTCGGAATGTGGGGATGATGATATCTCCCCCCTGACCTGTCGTCCTGGCTCCCCCTTGTCGTAGCAATCGTGTTGTACCTCATCAATCTCTAGTTGTGATAGCAGTTGTTTCTGGCCACAACCGGGATTCGAACCCCGGTCTCCCGTGTGAAAGGCGGCGATCTTACCACTACACTATCCAGCAACTATATAATACAATATATAAAAAATATAATATAAATATAATATAAATATATAAAATATATAAAATATATTTTTGGCCACAACCGGGATTCGAACCCCGGTCTCCCGTGTGAAAGGCGGCGATCTTACCACTACACTATCCAGCAACTATATAATATAAGGGAGATTTACGGGAAAATACTAATACGGGAGGACGGCGCGAAAGAGAAGTAAAATACGGTAGTTTCCCGGCCAAAACGGGAGACTTGACAGCCTGAGATGGCTTTTCCAGCGAAAACGACTTCATTATTTATCTGATTGATTTATCGACAGACCATCATACTTTTTAGACGTTATAATAACAACGTTATAATAACAACGTTATAATAACAACACTCTATTGATCCCCCTCTTACTGTCCATGATACACAATGACGAGACACATGTTCACTAATGACGAGAACTATTCTATTTTTCATGCCGGGTCCTTCAAATCTTACATTTACAAATCTTGTTCTTGTTCTCTGCTCGTTCCCGTAGATATATATTATTATACGGAGATTTACGGAGTCTTCAAAGACGGTCCAGCTCAAGGATCACTGTTGCTGTGGTGTAGATCAGCTGATCTGTAGTAGTCTTCTACGTACATCTTCTAGTAGACCTTCTGAGGGTACTTCACGCATTCTTGGTCGGAGGGTCCAGGTTTCCAGCTTAGCTTATTTCTTATTTCTCAGGTCAGCTGCTCTTGTATTCAGCCTACTAATATATATGGGGCTTGGTACCCAATCTCGGAATGTGGGGATGATGATATCTCCCCCCTGACCTGTCGTCCTGGCTCCCCCTTGTCGTAGCAATCGTGTTGTACCTCATCAATCTCTAGTTGTGATAGCAGTTGTTTCTGGCCACAACCGGGATTCGAACCCCGGTCTCCCGTGTGAAAGGCGGCGATCTTACCACTACACTATCCAGCAACTATATAATACAATATATAAAAAATATAATATAAATATAATATAAATATATAAAATATATAAAATATATTTTTGGCCACAACCGGGATTCGAACCCCGGTCTCCCGTGTGAAAGGCGGCGATCTTACCACTACACTATCCAGCAACTATATAATATAAGGGAGATTTACGGGAAAATACTAATACGGGAGGACGGCGGGAAAGAGAAGTAAAATACGGTAGTTTCCCGGCCAAAACGGGAGACTTGACAGCCTGAGATGGCTGTCTCTGGCCACGCCCCCTACAGTCGGTCCGGCCCCTGGCTTTTCCAGCGTGTTCGCGAAAACGACTTCATTATTTATCTGATTGATTTATCGACAGACCATCATACTTTTTAGACGTTATAATAACAACACTCTATTGATCCCCCTCTTACTGTCCATGATACACAATGACGAGACACATGTTCACTAATGACGAGAACTATTCTATTTTTCATGCCGGGTCCTTCAAATCTTACATTTACAAATCTTGTTCTTGTTCTCTGCTCGTTCCCGTAGATATATATTATTATACGGAGATTTACGGAGTCTTCAAAGACGGTCCAGCTCAAGGATCACTGTTGCTGTGGTGTAGATCAGCTGATCTGTAGTAGTCTTCTACGTACATCTTCTAGTAGACCTTCTGAGGGTACTTCACGCATTCTTGGTCGGAGGGTCCAGGTTTCCAGCTTAGCTTATTTCTTATTTCTCAGGTCAGCTGCTCTTGTATTCAGCCTACTAATATATATGGGGCTTGGTACCCAATCTCGGAATGTGGGGATGATGATATCTCCCCCCTGACCTGTCGTCCTGGCTCCCCCTTGTCGTAGCAATCGTGTTGTACCTCATCAATGTAGGGAGCCGCCCACTGGCCCAATGGCGGAATCCAATGGCGCAGCCGAAGGCTGTGAATGCGTGTTGGTCCTTCCAAGCGCTCCTGGGAATTACTTACCCTTTTTAATATACAAGATATTCTTTTAGACACACATCTGACTCCATTTTATTAATGACCTTATTTCAGTATATTGTAGTCATGACGTTTATGTTGTTCGGATTACTTCGGGACTCTCCTTTAGATTACCAACTCTAGTTTACCCCTGACGAAGGAGTCCGCCAGATTCGCCTCGGCCGACAGGGCGATCCGTGGGCTTGTTCCACAGGGTTTGTCTTAGATGCACGGAAATCGGCACCATTTAAGACAATGTCAGCCTCTGATTATTCGGGTCCCTCGACCTATATAATTTCCCAAAGGCCCAGTGTCTGCCAATTACTGAGCATGTGGGTGCCTCGGAGATTAAGCCGATGTTTACCCGAACCACACGTACATCCACCTCAGAGGCTCAGCCGGGGGCAGCCCATATCATAACATGTGTCAACCTCAGCGGCTGTGACGGCGCACCTTTTGTTGCGGTAGTTTGTACGAGGTTTTACTTTGGGCTCGTCTCAGGGACTCCGCCGATGCCGCCCATTGTCTTACCATGTGAGCGTCTCAGGGACTATGCCCGGTGCCTAGGAACATAGTGTGTACGCCCCTCAGAGGGCAGACCGGTACCTTTCATCAGCATGTGTTGACCTCAGAGGTTAAGTCGGCCCGTAACTGAGCGTGTGCGAACTCCAGAGGTGCGGTTTTGGTATCCACCTAACTTAACTTGGGCAGTCGAGTTTGGGACCCGGATAAAGGGGATTTAACCCAGAGGCTGCAAGATAGTATTTATCACTTTAGTCCTAATCAGGATAGAAGTCCAATCTGGAAAGTTTATAAAGAAGTTAGCAAATCAGACAGTCATGAAGTAATCAAGACAACATTTATTAAACATATTACAATATATAATTATTGACATGTGGCCACATACTTGTAAATACATTTGGACAAATACAATATTAAACAATCACATTCCTCAGCTGAGAGTGCACAAAGTTCTGCGGAAAGTATCTGACTACAGATGGACTTTCACGCAGTTCTCTGTGGGAGCTCTGATTACAGAGTAACTCCCCGAATCCTTCTGAGGCCCTTCCTTAAGTATCCAAACCAGGTGATGGCATGTCTCTGAAGACTGACCAATTTCGGTCAACGGTTAATTTTAGGGGCATTGTTGGCCTTGGTTCTCAAGTCCTCAGCCAATCAGATCACTTTAGGGGGTGGTCGTAATTCCCTTGTTCTGCCATGTGAGAGGCTCTCTCAGTTTGGTGGGTTTAGCCGAAGTTTCTATAGTTCTCTTAGGGAAAACTATACTGCCTTAAATCTGAGTGTATAACACTCGCCGTCTCATGCCTATTCAAACGAGACCAAACATGCGTGTATTTGTCCCTAACATCTATGTGTGGTGAGTTATCCTATTTCTAGTGGAAAAGGTGTCTGTGTCTGGGGACTGACAGCTGTTGTTGCTGTGGTTTGACTGTGGAACTCCGGCCACTCCAGGGGGTGAAAGGTCTTGCTTTTTCTGTATTGCTCCAGTTATTCTCAGGAGCCGGCAGGGCTTTGCCTTCCTTAAAAGGGATGGTTTGATGCGTGGAGTCCAATCTTGCCTGGGCCAGTGGATCCTTTTCTTGGAGCTCTGAGATGGACTGATGCAGGCTGATCAGAGTTGGGGCCTGCAGGACCTATAAGTTTTATGTCCTTACATCAATCTCTAGTTGTGATAGCAGTTGTTTCTGGCCACAACCGGGATTCGAACCCCGGTCTCCCGTGTGAAAGGCGGCGATCTTACCACTACACTATCCAGCAACTATATAATACAATATATAAAAAATATAATATAAATATAATATAAATATATAAAATATATAAAATATATTTTTGGCCACAACCGGGATTCGAACCCCGGTCTCCCGTGTGAAAGGCGGCGATCTTACCACTACACTATCCAGCAACTATATAATATAAGGGAGATTTACGGGAAAATACTAATACGGGAGGACGGCGCGAAAGAGAAGTAAAATACGGTAGTTTCCCGGCCAAAACGGGAGACTTGACAGCCTGAGATGGCTTTTCCAGCGAAAACGACTTCATTATTTATCTGATTGATTTATCGACAGATAAATCAAGTGGAGGGTCCATCATACTTTTTAGACGTTATAATAACAACACTCTATTGATCCCCCTCTTACTGTCCATGATACACAATGACGAGACACATGTTCACTAATGACGAGAACTATTCTATTTTTCATGCCGGGTCCTTCAAATCTTACATTTACAAATCTTGTTCTTGTTCTCTGCTCGTTCCCGTAGATATATATTATTATACGGAGATTTACGGAGTCTTCAAAGACGGTCCAGCTCAAGGATCACTGTTGCTGTGGTGTAGATCAGCTGATCTGTAGTAGTCTTCTACGTACATCTTCTAGTAGACCTTCTGAGGGTACTTCACGCATTCTTGGTCGGAGGGTCCAGGTTTCCAGCTTAGCTTATTTCTTATTTCTCAGGTCAGCTGCTCTTGTATTCAGCCTACTAATATATATGGGGCTTGGTACCCAATCTCGGAATGTGGGGATGATGATATCTCCCCCCTGACCTGTCGTCCTGGCTCCCCCTTGTCGTAGCAATCGTGTTGTACCTCATCAATCTCTAGTTGTGATAGCAGTTGTTTCTGGCCACAACCGGGATTCGAACCCCGGTCTCCCGTGTGAAAGGCGGCGATCTTACCACTACACTATCCAGCAACTATATAATACAATATATAAAAAATATAATATAAATATAATATAAATATATAAAATATATAAAATATATTTTTGGCCACAACCGGGATTCGAACCCCGGTCTCCCGTGTGAAAGGCGGCGATCTTACCACTACACTATCCAGCAACTATATAATATAAGGGAGATTTACGGGAAAATACTAATACGGGAGGACGGCGGGAAAGAGAAGTAAAATACGGTAGTTTCCCGGCCAAAACGGGAGACTTGACAGCCTGAGATGGCTGTCTCTGGCCACGCCCCCTACAGTCGGTCCGGCCCCTGGCTTTTCCAGCGTGTTCGCGAAAACGACTTCATTATTTATCTGATTGATTTATCGACAGACCATCATACTTTTTAGACGTTATAATAACAACACTCTATTGATCCCCCTCTTACTGTCCATGATACACAATGACGAGACACATGTTCACTAATGACGAGAACTATTCTATTTTTCATGCCGGGTCCTTCAAATCTTACATTTACAAATCTTGTTCTTGTTCTCTGCTCGTTCCCGTAGATATATATTATTATACGGAGATTTACGGAGTCTTCAAAGACGGTCCAGCTCAAGGATCACTGTTGCTGTGGTGTAGATCAGCTGATCTGTAGTAGTCTTCTACGTACATCTTCTAGTAGACCTTCTGAGGGTACTTCACGCATTCTTGGTCGGAGGGTCCAGGTTTCCAGCTTAGCTTATTTCTTATTTCTCAGGTCAGCTGCTCTTGTATTCAGCCTACTAATATATATGGGGCTTGGTACCCAATCTCGGAATGTGGGGATGATGATATCTCCCCCCTGACCTGTCGTCCTGGCTCCCCCTTGTCGTAGCAATCGTGTTGTACCTCATCAATGTAGGGAGCCGCCCACTGGCCCAATGGCGGAATCCAATGGCGCAGCCGAAGGCTGTGAATGCGTGTTGGTCCTTCCAAGCGCTCCTGGGAATTACTTACCCTTTTTAATATACAAGATATTCTTTTAGACACACATCTGACTCCATTTTATTAATGACCTTATTTCAGTATATTGTAGTCATGACGTTTATGTTGTTCGGATTACTTCGGGACTCTCCTTTAGATTACCAACTCTAGTTTACCCCTGACGAAGGAGTCCGCCAGATTCGCCTCGGCCGACAGGGCGATCCGTGGGCTTGTTCCACAGGGTTTGTCTTAGATGCACGGAAATCGGCACCATTTAAGACAATGTCAGCCTCTGATTATTCGGGTCCCTCGACCTATATAATTTCCCAAAGGCCCAGTGTCTGCCAATTACTGAGCATGTGGGTGCCTCGGAGATTAAGCCGATGTTTACCCGAACCACACGTACATCCACCTCAGAGGCTCAGCCGGGGGCAGCCCATATCATAACATGTGTCAACCTCAGCGGCTGTGACGGCGCACCTTTTGTTGCGGTAGTTTGTACGAGGTTTTACTTTGGGCTCGTCTCAGGGACTCCGCCGATGCCGCCCATTGTCTTACCATGTGAGCGTCTCAGGGACTATGCCCGGTGCCTAGGAACATAGTGTGTACGCCCCTCAGAGGGCAGACCGGTACCTTTCATCAGCATGTGTTGACCTCAGAGGTTAAGTCGGCCCGTAACTGAGCGTGTGCGAACTCCAGAGGTGCGGTTTTGGTATCCACCTAACTTAACTTGGGCAGTCGAGTTTGGGACCCGGATAAAGGGGATTTAACCCAGAGGCTGCAAGATAGTATTTATCACTTTAGTCCTAATCAGGATAGAAGTCCAATCTGGAAAGTTTATAAAGAAGTTAGCAAATCAGACAGTCATGAAGTAATCAAGACAACATTTATTAAACATATTACAATATATAATTATTGACATGTGGCCACATACTTGTAAATACATTTGGACAAATACAATATTAAACAATCACATTCCTCAGCTGAGAGTGCACAAAGTTCTGCGGAAAGTATCTGACTACAGATGGACTTTCACGCAGTTCTCTGTGGGAGCTCTGATTACAGAGTAACTCCCCGAATCCTTCTGAGGCCCTTCCTTAAGTATCCAAACCAGGTGATGGCATGTCTCTGAAGACTGACCAATTTCGGTCAACGGTTAATTTTAGGGGCATTGTTGGCCTTGGTTCTCAAGTCCTCAGCCAATCAGATCACTTTAGGGGGTGGTCGTAATTCCCTTGTTCTGCCATGTGAGAGGCTCTCTCAGTTTGGTGGGTTTAGCCGAAGTTTCTATAGTTCTCTTAGGGAAAACTATACTGCCTTAAATCTGAGTGTATAACACTCGCCGTCTCATGCCTATTCAAACGAGACCAAACATGCGTGTATTTGTCCCTAACATCTTTGTGTGGTGAGTTATCCTATTTCTAGTGGAAAAGGTGTCTGTGTCTGGGGACTGACAGCTGTTGTTGCTGTGGTTTGACTGTGGAACTCCGGCCACTCCAGGGGGTGAAAGGTCTTGCTTTTTCTGTATTGCTCCAGTTATTCTCAGGAGCCGGCAGGGCTTTGCCTTCCTTAAAAGGGATGGTTTGATGCGTGGAGTCCAATCTTGCCTGGGCCAGTGGATCCTTTTCTTGGAGCTCTGAGATGGACTGATGCAGGCTGATCAGAGTTGGGGCCTGCAGGACCTATAAGTTTTATGTCCTTACATCAATCTCTAGTTGTGATAGCAGTTGTTTCTGGCCACAACCGGGATTCGAACCCCGGTCTCCCGTGTGAAAGGCGGCGATCTTACCACTACACTATCCAGCAACTATATAATACAATATATAAAAAATATAATATAAATATAATATAAATATATAAAATATATAAAATATATTTTTGGCCACAACCGGGATTCGAACCCCGGTCTCCCGTGTGAAAGGCGGCGATCTTACCACTACACTATCCAGCAACTATATAATATAAGGGAGATTTACGGGAAAATACTAATACGGGAGGACGGCGCGAAAGAGAAGTAAAATACGGTAGTTTCCCGGCCAAAACGGGAGACTTGACAGCCTGAGATGGCTGTCTCTGGCCACGCCCCCTACAGTCGGTCCGGCCCCTGGCTTTTCCAGCGTGTTCGCGAAAACGACTTCATTATTTATCTGATTGATTTATCGACAGACCATCATACTTTTTAGACGTTATAATAACAACACTCTATTGATCCCCCTCTTACTGTCCATGATACACAATGACGAGACACATGTTCACTAATGACGAGAACTATTCTATTTTTCATGCCGGGTCCTTCAAATCTTACATTTACAAATCTTGTTCTTGTTCTCTGCTCGTTTACGGAGTCTTCAAAGACGGTCCAGCTCAAGGATCACTGTTGCTGTGGTGTAGATCAGCTGATCTGTAGTAGTCTTCTACGTACATCTTCTAGTAGACCTTCTGAGGGTACTTCACGCATTCTTGGTCGGAGGGTCCAGGTTTCCAGCTTAGCTTATTTCTTATTTCTCAGGTCAGCTGCTCTTGTATTCAGCCTACTAATATATATGGGGCTTGGTACCCAATCTCGGAATGTGGGGATGATGATATCTCCCCCCTGACCTGTCGTCCTGGCTCCCCCTTGTCGTAGCAATCGTGTTGTACCTCATCAATCTCAAACGAGACCAAACATGCGTGTATTTGTCCCTAACATCTATGTGTGGTGAGTTATCCTATTTCTAGTGGAAAAGGTGTCTGTGTCTGGGGACTGACAGCTGTTGTTGCTGTGGTTTGACTGTGGAACTCCGGCCACTCCAGGGGGTGAAAGGTCTTGCTTTTTCTGTATTGCTCCAGTTATTCTCAGGAGCCGGCAGGGCTTTGCCTTCCTTAAAAGGGATGGTTTGATGCGTGGAGTCCAATCTTGCCTGGGCCAGTGGATCCTTTTCTTGGAGCTCTGAGATGGACTGATGCAGGCTGATCAGAGTTGGGGCCTGCAGGACCTATAAGTTTTATGTCCTTACATCAATCTCTAGTTGTGATAGCAGTTGTTTCTGGCCACAACCGGGATTCGAACCCCGGTCTCCCGTGTGAAAGGCGGCGATCTTACCACTACACTATCCAGCAACTATATAATACAATATATAAAAAATATAATATAAATATAATATAAATATATAAAATATATAAAATATATTTTTGGCCACAACCGGGATTCGAACCCCGGTCTCCCGTGTGAAAGGCGGCGATCTTACCACTACACTATCCAGCAACTATATAATATAAGGGAGATTTACGGGAAAATACTAATACGGGAGGACGGCGCGAAAGAGAAGTAAAATACGGTAGTTTCCCGGCCAAAACGGGAGACTTGACAGCCTGAGATGGCTGTCTCTGGCCACGCCCCCTACAGTCGGTCCGGCCCCTGGCTTTTCCAGCGTGTTCGCGAAAACGACTTCATTATTTATCTGATTGATTTATCGACAGACCATCATACTTTTTAGACGTTATAATAACAACACTCTATTGATCCCCCTCTTACTGTCCATGATACACAATGACGAGACACATGTTCACTAATGACGAGAACTATTCTATTTTTCATGCCGGGTCCTTCAAATCTTACATTTACAAATCTTGTTCTTGTTCTCTGCTCGTTTACGGAGTCTTCAAAGACGGTCCAGCTCAAGGATCACTGTTGCTGTGGTGTAGATCAGCTGATCTGTAGTAGTCTTCTACGTACATCTTCTAGTAGACCTTCTGAGGGTACTATAAATATATAAAATATATAAAATATATTTTTGGCCACAACCGGGATTCGAACCCCGGTCTCCCGTGTGAAAGGCGGCGATCTTACCACTACACTATCCAGCAACTATATAATACAATATATAAAAAATATAATATAAATATAATATAAATATATAAAATATATAAAATATATTTTTGGCCACAACCGGGATTCGAACCCCGGTCTCCCGTGTGAAAGGCGGCGATCTTACCACTACACTATCCAGCAACTATATAATATAAGGGAGATTTACGGGAAAATACTAATACGGGAGGACGGCGCGAAAGAGAAGTAAAATACGGTAGTTTCCCGGCCAAAACGGGAGACTTGACAGCCTGAGATGGCTTTTCCAGCGAAAACGACTTCATTATTTATCTGATTGATTTATCGACAGACCATCATACTTTTTAGACGTTATAATAACAACACTCTATTGATCCCCCTCTTACTGTCCATGATACACAATGACGAGACACATGTTCACTAATGACGAGAACTATTCTATTTTTCATGCCGGGTCCTTCAAATCTTACATTTACAAATCTTGTTCTTGTTCTCTGCTCGTTCCCGTAGATATATATTATTATACGGAGATTTACGGAGTCTTCAAAGACGGTCCAGCTCAAGGATCACTGTTGCTGTGGTGTAGATCAGCTGATCTGTAGTAGTCTTCTACGTACATCTTCTAGTAGACCTTCTGAGGGTACTTCACGCATTCTTGGTCGGAGGGTCCAGGTTTCCAGCTTAGCTTATTTCTTATTTCTCAGGTCAGCTGCTCTTGTATTCAGCCTACTAATATATATGGGGCTTGGTACCCAATCTCGGAATGTGGGGATGATGATATCTCCCCCCTGACCTGTCGTCCTGGCTCCCCCTTTTCGTAGCAATCGTGTTGTACCTCATCAATCTCTAGTTGTGATAGCAGTTGTTTCTGGCCACAACCGGGATTCGAACCCCGGTCTCCCGTGTGAAAGGCGGCGATCTTACCACTACACTATCCAGCAACTATATAATATAAGGGAGATTTACGGGAAAATACTAATACGGGAGGACGGCGCGAAAGAGAAGTAAAATACGGTAGTTTCCCGGCCAAAACGGGAGACTTGACAGCCTGAGATGGCTGTCTCTGGCCACGCCCCCTACAGTCGGTCCGGCCCCTGGCTTTTCCAGCGTGTTCGCGAAAACGACTTCATTATTTATCTGATTGATTTATCGACAGACCATCATACTTTTTAGACGTTATAATAACAACACTCTATTGATCCCCCTCTTACTGTCCATGATACACAATGACGAGACACATGTTCACTAATGACGAGAACTATTCTATTTTTCATGCCGGGTCCTTCAAATCTTACATTTACAAATCTTGTTCTTGTTCTCTGCTCGTTCCCGTAGATATATATTATTATACGGAGATTTACGGAGTCTTCAAAGACGGTCCAGCTCAAGGATCACTGTTGCTGTGGTGTAGATCAGCTGATCTGTAGTAGTCTTCTACGTACATCTTCTAGTAGACCTTCTGAGGGTACTTCACGCATTCTTGGTCGGAGGGTCCAGGTTTCCAGCTTAGCTTATTTCTTATTTCTCAGGTCAGCTGCTCTTGTATTCAGCCTACTAATATATATGGGGCTTGGTACCCAATCTCGGAATGTGGGGATGATGATATCTCCCCCCTGACCTGTCGTCCTGGCTCCCCCTTGTCGTAGCAATCGTGTTGTACCTCATCAATGTAGGGAGCCGCCCACTGGCCCAATGGCGGAATCCAATGGCGCAGCCGAAGGCTGTGAATGCGTGTTGGTCCTTCCAAGCGCTCCTGGGAATTACTTACCCTTTTTAATATACAAGATATTCTTTTAGACACACATCTGACTCCATTTTATTAATGACCTTATTTCAGTATATTGTAGTCATGACGTTTATGTTGTTCGGATTACTTCGGGACTCTCCTTTAGATTACCAACTCTAGTTTACCCCTGACGAAGGAGTCCGCCAGATTCGCCTCGGCCGACAGGGCGATCCGTGGGCTTGTTCCACAGGGTTTGTCTTAGATGCACGGAAATCGGCACCATTTAAGACAATGTCAGCCTCTGATTATTCGGGTCCCTCGACCTATATAATTTCCCAAAGGCCCAGTGTCGAACCCCGGTCTCCCGTGTGAAAGGCGGCGATCTTACCACTACACTATCCAGCAACTATATAATATAAGGGAGATTTACGGGAAAATACTAATACGGGAGGACGGCGGGAAAGAGAAGTAAAATACGGTAGTTTCCCGGCCAAAACGGGAGACTTGACAGCCTGAGATGGCTGTCTCTGGCCACGCCCCCTACAGTCGGTCCGGCCCCTGGCTTTTCCAGCGTGTTCGCGAAAACGACTTCATTATTTATCTGATTGATTTATCGACAGACCATCATACTTTTTAGACGTTATAATAACAACACTCTATTGATCCCCCTCTTACTGTCCATGATACACAATGACGAGACACATGTTCACTAATGACGAGAACTATTCTATTTTTCATGCCGGGTCCTTCAAATCTTACATTTACAAATCTTGTTCTTGTTCTCTGCTCGTTCCCGTAGATATATATTATTATACGGAGATTTACGGAGTCTTCAAAGACGGTCCAGCTCAAGGATCACTGTTGCTGTGGTGTAGATCAGCTGATCTGTAGTAGTCTTCTACGTACATCTTCTAGTAGACCTTCTGAGGGTACTTCACGCATTCTTGGTCGGAGGGTCCAGGTTTCCAGCTTAGCTTATTTCTTATTTCTCAGGTCAGCTGCTCTTGTATTCAGCCTACTAATATATATGGGGCTTGGTACCCAATCTCGGAATGTGGGGATGATGATATCTCCCCCCTGACCTGTCGTCCTGGCTCCCCCTTGTCGTAGCAATCGTGTTGTCTGCCAATTACTGAGCATGTGGGTGCCTCGGAGATTAAGCCGATGTTTACCCGAACCACACGTACATCCACCTCAGAGGCTCAGCCGGGGGCAGCCCATATCATAACATGTGTCAACCTCAGCGGCTGTGACGGCGCACCTTTTGTTGCGGTAGTTTGTACGAGGTTTTACTTTGGGCTCGTCTCAGGGACTCCGCCGATGCCGCCCATTGTCTTACCATGTGAGCGTCTCAGGGACTATGCCCGGTGCCTAGGAACATAGTGTGTACGCCCCTCAGAGGGCAGACCGGTACCTTTCATCAGCATGTGTTGACCTCAGAGGTTAAGTCGGCCCGTAACTGAGCGTGTGCGAACTCCAGAGGTGCGGTTTTGGTATCCACCTAACTTAACTTGGGCAGTCGAGTTTGGGACCCGGATAAAGGGGATTTAACCCAGAGGCTGCAAGATAGTATTTATCACTTTAGTCCTAATCAGGATAGAAGTCCAATCTGGAAAGTTTATAAAGAAGTTAGCAAATCAGACAGTCATGAAGTAATCAAGACAACATTTATTAAACATATTACAATATATAATTATTGACATGTGGCCACATACTTGTAAATACATTTGGACAAATACAATATTAAACAATCACATTCCTCAGCTGAGAGTGCACAAAGTTCTGCGGAAAGTATCTGACTACAGATGGACTTTCACGCAGTTCTCTGTGGGAGCTCTGATTACAGAGTAACTCCCCGAATCCTTCTGAGGCCCTTCCTTAAGTATCCAAACCAGGTGATGGCATGTCTCTGAAGACTGACCAATTTCGGTCAACGGTTAATTTTAGGGGCATTGTTGGCCTTGGTTCTCAAGTCCTCAGCCAATCAGATCACTTTAGGGGGTGGTCGTAATTCCCTTGTTCTGCCATGTGAGAGGCTCTCTCAGTTTGGTGGGTTTAGCCGAAGTTTCTATAGTTCTCTTAGGGAAAACTATACTGCCTTAAATCTGAGTGTATAACACTCGCCGTCTCATGCCTATTCAAACGAGACCAAACATGCGTGTATTTGTCCCTAACATCTATGTGTGGTGAGTTATCCTATTTCTAGTGGAAAAGGTGTCTGTGTCTGGGGACTGACAGCTGTTGTTGCTGTGGTTTGACTGTGGAACTCCGGCCACTCCAGGGGGTGAAAGGTCTTGCTTTTTCTGTATTGCTCCAGTTATTCTCAGGAGCCGGCAGGGCTTTGCCTTCCTTAAAAGGGATGGTTTGATGCGTGGAGTCCAATCTTGCCTGGGCCAGTGGATCCTTTTCTTGGAGCTCTGAGATGGACTGATGCAGGCTGATCAGAGTTGGGGCCTGCAGGACCTATAAGTTTTATGTCCTTACATCAATCTCTAGTTGTGATAGCAGTTGTTTCTGGCCACAACCGGGATTCGAACCCCGGTCTCCCGTGTGAAAGGCGGCGATCTTACCACTACACTATCCAGCAACTATATAATACAATATATAAAAAATATAATATAAATATAATATAAATATATAAAATATATAAAATATATTTTTGGCCACAACCGGGATTCGAACCCCGGTCTCCCGTGTGAAAGGCGGCGATCTTACCACTACACTATCCAGCAACTATATAATATAAGGGAGATTTACGGGAAAATACTAATACGGGAGGACGGCGCGAAAGAGAAGTAAAATACGGTAGTTTCCCGGCCAAAACGGGAGACTTGACAGCCTGAGATGGCTTTTCCAGCGAAAACGACTTCATTATTTATCTGATTGATTTATCGACAGACCATCATACTTTTTAGACGTTATAATAACAACACTCTATTGATCCCCCTCTTACTGTCCATGATACACAATGACGAGACACATGTTCACTAATGACGAGAACTATTCTATTTTTCATGCCGGGTCCTTCAAATCTTACATTTACAAATCTTGTTCTTGTTCTCTGCTCGTTCCCGTAGATATATATTATTATACGGAGATTTACGGAGTCTTCAAAGACGGTCCAGCTCAAGGATCACTGTTGCTGTGGTGTAGATCAGCTGATCTGTAGTAGTCTTCTACGTACATCTTCTAGTAGACCTTCTGAGGGTACTTCACGCATTCTTGGTCGGAGGGTCCAGGTTTCCAGCTTAGCTTATTTCTTATTTCTCAGGTCAGCTGCTCTTGTATTCAGCCTACTAATATATATGGGGCTTGGTACCCAATCTCGGAATGTGGGGATGATGATATCTCCCCCCTGACCTGTCGTCCTGGCTCCCCCTTGTCGTAGCAATCGTGTTGTACCTCATCAATCTCTAGTTGTGATAGCAGTTGTTTCTGGCCACAACCGGGATTCGAACCCCGGTCTCCCGTGTGAAAGGCGGCGATCTTACCACTACACTATCCAGCAACTATATAATACAATATATAAAAAATATAATATAAATATGATATAAATATATAAAATATATTTTTGGCCACAACCGGGATTCGAACCCCGGTCTCCCGTGTGAAAGGCGGCGATCTTACCACTACACTATCCAGCAACTATATAATATAAGGGAGATTTACGGGAAAATACTAATACGGGAGGACGGCGGGAAAGAGAAGTAAAATACGGTAGTTTCCCGGCCAAAACGGGAGACTTGACAGCCTGAGATGGCTGTCTCTGGCCACGCCCCCTACAGTCGGTCCGGCCCCTGGCTTTTCCAGCGTGTTCGCGAAAACGACTTCATTATTTATCTGATTGATTTATCGACAGACCATCATACTTTTTAGACGTTATAATAACAACACTCTATTGATCCCCCTCTTACTGTCCATGATACACAATGACGAGACACATGTTCACTAATGACGAGAACTATTCTATTTTTCATGCCGGGTCCTTCAAATCTTACATTTACAAATCTTGTTCTTGTTCTCTGCTCGTTCCCGTAGATATATATTATTATACGGAGATTTACGGAGTCTTCAAAGACGGTCCAGCTCAAGGATCACTGTTGCTGTGGTGTAGATCAGCTGATCTGTAGTAGTCTTCTACGTACATCTTCTAGTAGACCTTCTGAGGGTACTTCACGCATTCTTGGTCGGAGGGTCCAGGTTTCCAGCTTAGCTTATTTCTTATTTCTCAGGTCAGCTGCTCTTGTATTCAGCCTACTAATATATATGGGGCTTGGTACCCAATCTCGGAATGTGGGGATGATGATATCTCCCCCCTGACCTGTCGTCCTGGCTCCCCCTTGTCGTAGCAATCGTGTTGTACCTCATCAATCTCTAGTTGTGATAGCAGTTGTTTCTGGCCACAACCGGGATTCGAACCCCGGTCTCCCGTGTGAAAGGCGGCGATCTTACCACTACACTATCCAGCAACTATATAATACAATATATAAAAAATATAATATAAATATAATATAAATATATAAAATATATAAAATATATTTTTGGCCACAACCGGGATTCGAACCCCGGTCTCCCGTGTGAAAGGCAGCGATCTTACCACTACACTATCCAGCAACTATATAATATAAGGGAGATTTACGGGAAAATACTAATACGGGAGGACGGCGCGAAAGAGAAGTAAAATACGGTAGTTTCCCGGAGACTTTCCCGGAGACTTGACAGCCTGAGATGGCTTTTCCAGCGAAAACGACTTCATTATTTATCTGATTGATTTATCGACAGACCATCATACTTTTTAGACGTTATAATAACAACACTCTATTGATCCCCCTCTTACTGTCCATGATACACAATGACGAGACACATGTTCACTAATGACGAGAACTATTCTATTTTTCATGCCGGGTCCTTCAAATCTTACATTTACAAATCTTGTTCTTGTTCTCTGCTCGTTCCCGTAGATATATATTATTATACGGAGATTTACGGAGTCTTCAAAGACGGTCCAGCTCAAGGATCACTGTTGCTGTGGTGTAGATCAGCTGATCTGTAGTAGTCTTCTACGTACATCTTCTAGTAGACCTTCTGAGGGTACTTCACGCATTCTTGGTCGGAGGGTCCAGGTTTCCAGCTTAGCTTATTTCTTATTTCTCAGGTCAGCTGCTCTTGTATTCAGCCTACTAATATATATGGGGCTTGGTACCCAATCTCGGAATGTGGGGATGATGATATCTCCCCCCTGACCTGTCGTCCTGGCTCCCCCTTGTCGTAGCAATCGTGTTGTACCTCATCAATCTCTAGTTGTGATAGCAGTTGTTTCTGGCCACAACCGGGATTCGAACCCCGGTCTCCCGTGTGAAAGGCGGCGATCTTACCACTACACTATCCAGCAACTATATAATACAATATATAAAAAATATAATATAAATATAATATAAATATATAAAATATATAAAATATATTTTTGGCCACAACCGGGATTCGAACCCCGGTCTCCCGTGTGAAAGGCAGCGATCTTACCACTACACTATCCAGCAACTATATAATATAAGGGAGATTTACGGGAAAATACTAATACGGGAGGACGGCGCGAAAGAGAAGTAAAATACGGTAGTTTCCCGGCCAAAACGGGAGACTTGACAGCCTGAGATGGCTGTCTCTGGCCACGCCCCCTACAGTCGGTCCGGCCCCTGGCTTTTCCAGCGTGTTCGCGAAAACGACTTCATTATTTATCTGATTGATTTATCGACAGACCATCATACTTTTTAGACGTTATAATAACAACACTCTATTGATCCCCCTCTTACTGTCCATGATACACAATGACGAGACACATGTTCACTAATGACGAGAACTATTCTATTTTTCATGCCGGGTCCTTCAAATCTTACATTTACAAATCTTGTTCTTGTTCTCTGCTCGTTCCCGTAGATATATATTATTATACGGAGATTTACGGAGTCTTCAAAGACGGTCCAGCTCAAGGATCACTGTTGCTGTGGTGTAGATCAGCTGATCTGTAGTAGTCTTCTACGTACATCTTCTAGTAGACCTTCTGAGGGTACTTCACGCATTCTTGGTCGGAGGGTCCAGGTTTCCAGCTTAGCTTATTTCTTATTTCTCAGGTCAGCTGCTCTTGTATTCAGCCTACTAATATATATGGGGCTTGGTACCCAATCTCGGAATGTGGGGATGATGATATCTCCCCCCTGACCTGTCGTCCTGGCTCCCCCTTGTCGTAGCAATCGTGTTGTACCTCATCAATGTAGGGAGCCGCCCACTGGCCCAATGGCGGAATCCAATGGCGCAGCCGAAGGCTGTGAATGCGTGTTGGTCCTTCCAAGCGCTCCTGGGAATTACTTACCCTTTTTAATATACAAGATATTCTTTTAGACACACATCTGACTCCATTTTATTAATGACCTTATTTCAGTATATTGTAGTCATGACGTTTATGTTGTTCGGATTACTTCGGGACAATCTCCTTTAGATTACCAACTCTAGTTTACCCCTGACGAAGGAGTCCGCCAGATTCGCCTCGGCCGACAGGGCGATCCGTGGGCTTGTTCCACAGGGTTTGTCTTAGATGCACGGAAATCGGCACCATTTAAGACAATGTCAGCCTCTGATTATTCGGGTCCCTCGACCTATATAATTTCCCAAAGGCCCAGTGTCTGCCAATTACTGAGCATGTGGGTGCCTCGGAGATTAAGCCGATGTTTACCCGAACCACACGTACATCCACCTCAGAGGCTCAGCCGGGGGCAGCCCATATCATAACATGTGTCAACCTCAGCGGCTGTGACGGCGCACCTTTTGTTGCGGTAGTTTGTACGAGGTTTTACTTTGGGCTCGTCTCAGGGACTCCGCCGATGCCGCCCATTGTCTTACCATGTGAGCGTCTCAGGGACTATGCCCGGTGCCTAGGAACATAGTGTGTACGCCCCTCAGAGGGCAGACCGGTACCTTTCATCAGCATGTGTTGACCTCAGAGGTTAAGTCGGCCCGTAACTGAGCGTGTGCGAACTCCAGAGGTGCGGTTTTGGTATCCACCTAACTTAACTTGGGCAGTCGAGTTTGGGACCCGGATAAAGGGGATTTAACCCAGAGGCTGCAAGATAGTATTTATCACTTTAGTCCTAATCAGGATAGAAGTCCAATCTGGAAAGTTTATAAAGAAGTTAGCAAATCAGACAGTCATGAAGTAATCAAGACAACATTTATTAAACATATTACAATATATAATTATTGACATGTGGCCACATACTTGTAAATACATTTGGACAAATACAATATTAAACAATCACATTCCTCAGCTGAGAGTGCACAAAGTTCTGCGGAAAGTATCTGACTACAGATGGACTTTCACGCAGTTCTCTGTGGGAGCTCTGATTACAGAGTAACTCCCCGAATCCTTCTGAGGCCCTTCCTTAAGTATCCAAACCAGGTGATGGCATGTCTCTGAAGACTGACCAATTTCGGTCAACGGTTAATTTTAGGGGCATTGTTGGCCTTGGTTCTCAAGTCCTCAGCCAATCAGATCACTTTAGGGGGTGGTCGTAATTCCCTTGTTCTGCCATGTGAGAGGCTCTCTCAGTTTGGTGGGTTTAGCCGAAGTTTCTATAGTTCTCTTAGGGAAAACTATACTGCCTTAAATCTGAGTGTATAACACTCGCCGTCTCATGCCTATTCAAACGAGACCAAACATGCGTGTATTTGTCCCTAACATCTATGTGTGGTGAGTTATCCTATTTCTAGTGGAAAAGGTGTCTGTGTCTGGGGACTGACAGCTGTTGTTGCTGTGGTTTGACTGTGGAACTCCGGCCACTCCAGGGGGTGAAAGGTCTTGCTTTTTCTGTATTGCTCCAGTTATTCTCAGGAGCCGGCAGGGCTTTGCCTTCCTTAAAAGGGATGGTTTGATGCGTGGAGTCCAATCTTGCCTGGGCCAGTGGATCCTTTTCTTGGAGCTCTGAGATGGACTGATGCAGGCTGATCAGAGTTGGGGCCTGCAGGACCTATAAGTTTTATGTCCTTACATCAATCTCTAGTTGTGATAGCAGTTGTTTCTGGCCACAACCGGGATTCGAACCCCGGTCTCCCGTGTGAAAGGCGGCGATCTTACCACTACACTATCCAGCAACTATATAATACAATATATAAAAAATATAATATAAATATAATATAAATATATAAAATATATAAAATATATTTTTGGCCACAACCGGGATTCGAACCCCGGTCTCCCGTGTGAAAGGCGGCGATCTTACCACTACACTATCCAGCAACTATATAATATAAGGGAGATTTACGGGAAAATACTAATACGGGAGGACGGCGCGAAAGAGAAGTAAAATACGGTAGTTTCCCGGCCAAAACGGGAGACTTGACAGCCTGAGATGGCTTTTCCAGCGAAAACGACTTCATTATTTATCTGATTGATTTATCGACAGACCATCATACTTTTTAGACGTTATAATAACAACACTCTATTGATCCCCCTCTTACTGTCCATGATACACAATGACGAGACACATGTTCACTAATGACGAGAACTATTCTATTTTTCATGCCGGGTCCTTCAAATCTTACATTTACAAATCTTGTTCTTGTTCTCTGCTCGTTCCCGTAGATATATATTATTATACGGAGATTTACGGAGTCTTCAAAGACGGTCCAGCTCAAGGATCACTGTTGCTGTGGTGTAGATCAGCTGATCTGTAGTAGTCTTCTACGTACATCTTCTAGTAGACCTTCTGAGGGTACTTCACGCATTCTTGGTCGGAGGGTCCAGGTTTCCAGCTTAGCTTATTTCTTATTTCTCAGGTCAGCTGCTCTTGTATTCAGCCTACTAATATATATGGGGCTTGGTACCCAATCTCGGAATGTGGGGATGATGATATCTCCCCCCTGACCTGTCGTCCTGGCTCCCCCTTGTCGTAGCAATCGTGTTGTACCTCATCAATCTCTAGTTGTGATAGCAGTTGTTTCTGGCCACAACCGGGATTCGAACCCCGGTCTCCCGTGTGAAAGGCGGCGATCTTACCACTACACTATCCAGCAACTATATAATACAATATATAAAAAATATAATATAAATATAATATAAATATATAAAATATATTTTTGGCCACAACCGGGATTCGAACCCCGGTCTCCCGTGTGAAAGGCGGCGATCTTACCACTACACTATCCAGCAACTATATAATATAAGGGAGATTTACGGGAAAATACTAATACGGGAGGACGGCGGGAAAGAGAAGTAAAATACGGTAGTTTCCCGGCCAAAACGGGAGACTTGACAGCCTGAGATGGCTGTCTCTGGCCACGCCCCCTACAGTCGGTCCGGCCCCTGGCTTTTCCAGCGTGTTCGCGAAAACGACTTCATTATTTATCTGATTGATTTATCGACAGACCATCATACTTTTTAGACGTTATAATAACAACACTCTATTGATCCCCCTCTTACTGTCCATGATACACAATGACGAGACACATGTTCACTAATGACGAGAACTATTCTATTTTTCATGCCGGGTCCTTCAAATCTTACATTTACAAATCTTGTTCTTGTTCTCTGTAGCAATCGTGTTGTACCTCATCAATGTAGGGAGCCGCCCACTGGCCCAATGGCGGAATCCAATGGCGCAGCCGAAGGCTGTGAATGCGTGTTGGTCCTTCCAAGCGCTCCTGGGAATTACTTACCCTTTTTAATATACAAGATATTCTTTTAGACACACATCTGACTCCATTTTATTAATGACCTTATTTCAGTATATTGTAGTCATGACGTTTATGTTGTTCGGATTACTTCGGGACTCTCCTTTAGATTACCAACTCTAGTTTACCCCTGACGAAGGAGTCCGCCAGATTCGCCTCGGCCGACAGGGCGATCCGTGGGCTTGTTCCACAGGGTTTGTCTTAGATGCACGGAAATCGGCACCATTTAAGACAATGTCAGCCTCTGATTATTCGGGTCCCTCGACCTATATAATTTCCCAAAGGCCCAGTGTCTGCCAATTACTGAGCATGTGGGTGCCTCGGAGATTAAGCCGATGTTTACCCGAACCACACGTACATCCACCTCAGAGGCTCAGCCGGGGGCAGCCCATATCATAACATGTGTCAACCTCAGCGGCTGTGACGGCGCACCTTTTGTTGCGGTAGTTTGTACGAGGTTTTACTTTGGGCTCGTCTCAGGGACTCCGCCGATGCCGCCCATTGTCTTACCATGTGAGCGTCTCAGGGACTATGCCCGGTGCCTAGGAACATAGTGTGTACGCCCCTCAGAGGGCAGACCGGTACCTTTCATCAGCATGTGTTGACCTCAGAGGTTAAGTCGGCCCGTAACTGAGCGTGTGCGAACTCCAGAGGTGCGGTTTTGGTATCCACCTAACTTAACTTGGGCAGTCGAGTTTGGGACCCGGATAAAGGGGATTTAACCCAGAGGCTGCAAGATAGTATTTATCACTTTAGTCCTAATCAGGATAGAAGTCCAATCTGGAAAGTTTATAAAGAAGTTAGCAAATCAGACAGTCATGAAGTAATCAAGACAACATTTATTAAACATATTACAATATATAATTATTGACATGTGGCCACATACTTGTAAATACATTTGGACAAATACAATATTAAACAATCACATTCCTCAGCTGAGAGTGCACAAAGTTCTGCGGAAAGTATCTGACTACAGATGGACTTTCACGCAGTTCTCTGTGGGAGCTCTGATTACAGAGTAACTCCCCGAATCCTTCTGAGGCCCTTCCTTAAGTATCCAAACCAGGTGATGGCATGTCTCTGAAGACTGACCAATTTCGGTCAACGGTTAATTTTAGGGGCATTGTTGGCCTTGGTTCTCAAGTCCTCAGCCAATCAGATCACTTTAGGGGGTGGTCGTAATTCCCTTGTTCTGCCATGTGAGAGGCTCTCTCAGTTTGGTGGGTTTAGCCGAAGTTTCTATAGTTCTCTTAGGGAAAACTATACTGCCTTAAATCTGAGTGTATAACACTCGCCGTCTCATGCCTATTCAAACGAGACCAAACATGCGTGTATTTGTCCCTAACATCTATGTGTGGTGAGTTATCCTATTTCTAGTGGAAAAGGTGTCTGTGTCTGGGGACTGACAGCTGTTGTTGCTGTGGTTTGACTGTGGAACTCCGGCCACTCCAGGGGGTGAAAGGTCTTGCTTTTTCTGTATTGCTCCAGTTATTCTCAGGAGCCGGCAGGGCTTTGCCTTCCTTAAAAGGGATGGTTTGATGCGTGGAGTCCAATCTTGCCTGGGCCAGTGGATCCTTTTCTTGGAGCTCTGAGATGGACTGATGCAGGCTGATCAGAGTTGGGGCCTGCAGGACCTATAAGTTTTATGTCCTTACATCAATCTCTAGTTGTGATAGCAGTTGTTTCTGGCCACAACCGGGATTCGAACCCCGGTCTCCCGTGTGAAAGGCGGCGATCTTACCACTACACTATCCAGCAACTATATAATACAATATATAAAAAATATAATATAAATATAATATAAATATATAAAATATATAAAATATATTTTTGGCCACAACCGGGATTCGAACCCCGGTCTCCCGTGTGAAAGGCGGCGATCTTACCACTACACTATCCAGCAACTATATAATATAAGAGAGATTTACGGGAAAATACTAATACGGGAGGACGGCGCGAAAGAGAAGTAAAATACGGTAGTTTCCTGGCCAAAACGGGAGACTTGACAGACTGAGATGGCTTTTCCAGCGAAAACGACTTCATTATTTATCTGATTGATTTATCGACAGACCATCATACTTTTTAGACGTTATAATAACAACACTCTATTGATCCCCCTCTTACTGTCCATGATACACAATGACGAGACACATGTTCACTAATGACGAGAACTATTCTATTTTTCATGCCGGGTCCTTCAAATCTTACATTTACAAATCTTGTTCTTGTTCTCTGCTCGTTCCCGTAGATATATATTATTATACGGAGATTTACGGAGTCTTCAAAGACGGTCCAGCTCAAGGATCACTGTTGCTGTGGTGTAGATCAGCTGATCTGTAGTAGTCTTCTACGTACATCTTCTAGTAGACCTTCTGAGGGTACTTCACGCATTCTTGGTCGGAGGGTCCAGGTTTCCAGCTTAGCTTATTTCTTATTTCTCAGGTCAGCTGCTCTTGTATTCAGCCTACTAATATATATGGGGCTTGGTACCCAATCTCGGAATGTGGGGATGATGATATCTCCCCCCTGACCTGTCGTCCTGGCTCCCCCTTGTCGTAGCAATCGTGTTGTACCTCATCAATCTCTAGTTGTGATAGCAGTTGTTTCTGGCCACAACCGGGATTCGAACCCCGGTCTCCCGTGTGAAAGGCGGCGATCTTACCACTACACTATCCAGCAACTATATAATATAAGGGAGATTTACAGGGAAAATACTAATACGGGAGGATTACTGTCCATGATACACAATGACGAGACACATGTTCACTAATGACGAGAACTATTCTATTTTTCATGCCGGGTCCTTCAAATCTTACATTTACAAATCTTGTTCTTGTTCTCTGCTCGTTCCCGTAGATATATATTATTATACGGAGATTTACGGAGTCTTCAAAGACGGTCCAGCTCAAGGATCACTGTTGCTGTGGTGTAGATCAGCTGATCTGTAGTAGTCTTCTACGTACATCTTCTAGTAGACCTTCTGAGGGTACTTCACGCATTCTTGGTCGGAGGGTCCAGGTTTCCAGCTTAGCTTATTTCTTATTTCTCAGGTCAGCTGCTCTTGTATTCAGCCTACTAATATATATGGGGCTTGGTACCCAATCTCGGAATGTGGGGATGATGATATCTCCCCCCTGACCTGTCGTCCTGGCTCCCCCTTGTCGTAGCAATCGTGTTGTACCTCATCAATCTCTAGTTGTGATAGCAGTTGTTTCTGGCCACAACCGGGATTCGAACCCCGGTCTCCCGTGTGAAAGGCGGCGATCTTACCACTACACTATCCAGCAACTATATAATACAATATATAAAAAATATAATATAAATATAATATAAATATATAAAATATATAAAATATATTTTTGGCCACAACCGGGATTCGAACCCCGGTCTCCCGTGTGAAAGGCGGCGATCTTACCACTACACTATCCAGCAACTATATAATATAAGGGAGATTTACGGGAAAATACTAATACGGGAGGACGGCGGGAAAGAGAAGTAAAATACGGTAGTTTCCCGGCCAAAACGGGAGACTTGACAGCCTGAGATGGCTGTCTCTGGCCACGCCCCCTACAGTCGGTCCGGCCCCTGGCTTTTCCAGCGTGTTCGCGAAAACGACTTCATTATTTATCTGATTGATTTATCGACAGACCATCATACTTTTTAGACGTTATAATAACAACACTCTATTGATCCCCCTCTTACTGTCCATGATACACAATGACGAGACACATGTTCACTAATGACGAGAACTATTCTATTTTTCATGCCGGGTCCTTCAAATCTTACATTTACAAATCTTGTTCTTGTTCTCTGCTCGTTTACGGAGTCTTCAAAGACGGTCCAGCTCAAGGATCACTGTTGCTGTGGTGTAGATCAGCTGATCTGTAGTAGTCTTCTACGTACATCTTCTAGTAGACCTTCTGAGGGTACTTCACGCATTCTTGGTCGGAGGGTCCAGGTTTCCAGCTTAGCTTATTTCTTATTTCTCAGGTCAGCTGCTCTTGTATTCAGCCTACTAATATATATGGGGCTTGGTACCCAATCTCGGAATGTGGGGATGATGATATCTCCCCCCTGACCTGTCGTCCTGGCTCCCCCTTGTCGTAGCAATCGTGTTGTACCTCATCAATCTCTAGTTGTGATAGCAGTTGTTTCTGGCCACAACCGGGATTCGAACCCCGGTCTCCCGTGTGAAAGGCGGCGATCTTACCACTACACTATCCAGCAACTATATAATACAATATATAAAAAATAGAATATAAATATAATATAAATATATAAAATATATAAAATATATTTTTGGCCACAACCGGGATTCGAACCCCGGTCTCCCGTGTGAAAGGCGGCGATCTTACCACTACACTATCCAGCAACTATATAATATAAGGGAGATTTACGGGAAAATACTAATACGGGAGGACGGCGGGAAAGAGAAGTAAAATACGGTAGTTTCCCGGCCAAAACGGGAGACTTGACAGCCTGAGATGGCTGTCTCTGGCCACGCCCCCTACAGTCGGTCCGGCCCCTGGCTTTTCCAGCGTGTTCGCGAAAACGACTTCATTATTTATCTGATTGATTTATCGACAGACCATCATACTTTTTAGACGTTATAATAACAACACTCTATTGATCCCCCTCTTACTGTCCATGATACACAATGACGAGACACATGTTCACTAATGACGAGAACTATTCTATTTTTCATGCCGGGTCCTTCAAATCTTACATTTACAAATCTTGTTCTTGTTCTCTGCTCGTTCCCGTAGATATATATTATTATACGGAGATTTACGGAGTCTTCAAAGACGGTCCAGCTCAAGGATCACTGTTGCTGTGGTGTAGATCAGCTGATCTGTAGTAGTCTTCTACGTACATCTTCTAGTAGACCTTCTGAGGGTACTTCACGCATTCTTGGTCGGAGGGTCCAGGTTTCCAGCTTAGCTTATTTCTTATTTCTCAGGTCAGCTGCTCTTGTATTCAGCCTACTAATATATATGGGGCTTGGTACCCAATCTCGGAATGTGGGGATGATGATATCTCCCCCCTGACCTGTCGTCCTGGCTCCCCCTTGTCGTAGCAATCGTGTTGTACCTCATCAATGTAGGGAGCCGCCCACTGGCCCAATGGCGGAATCCAATGGCGCAGCCGAAGGCTGTGAATGCGTGTTGGTCCTTCCAAGCGCTCCTGGGAATTACTTACCCTTTTTAATATACAAGATATTCTTTTAGACACACATCTGACTCCATTTTATTAATGACCTTATTTCAGTATATTGTAGTCATGACGTTTATGTTGTTCGGATTACTTCGGGACTCTCCTTTAGATTACCAACTCTAGTTTACCCCTGACGAAGGAGTCCGCCAGATTCGCCTCGGCCGACAGGGCGATCCGTGGGCTTGTTCCACAGGGTTTGTCTTAGATGCACGGAAATCGGCACCATTTAAGACAATGTCAGCCTCTGATTATTCGGGTCCCTCGACCTATATAATTTCCCAAAGGCCCAGTGTCTGCCAATTACTGAGCATGTGGGTGCCTCGGAGATTAAGCCGATGTTTACCCGAACCACACGTACATCCACCTCAGAGGCTCAGCCGGGGGCAGCCCATATCATAACATGTGTCAACCTCAGCGGCTGTGACGGCGCACCTTTTGTTGCGGTAGTTTGTACGAGGTTTTACTTTGGGCTCGTCTCAGGGACTCCGCCGATGCCGCCCATTGTCTTACCATGTGAGCGTCTCAGGGACTATGCCCGGTGCCTAGGAACATAGTGTGTACGCCCCTCAGAGGGCAGACCGGTACCTTTCATCAGCATGTGTTGACCTCAGAGGTTAAGTCGGCCCGTAACTGAGCGTGTGCGAACTCCAGAGGTGCGGTTTTGGTATCCACCTAACTTAACTTGGGCAGTCGAGTTTGGGACCCGGATAAAGGGGATTTAACCCAGAGGCTGCAAGATAGTATTTATCACTTTAGTCCTAATCAGGATAGAAGTCCAATCTGGAAAGTTTATAAAGAAGTTAGCAAATCAGACAGTCATGAAGTAATCAAGACAACATTTATTAAACATATTACAATATATAATTATTGACATGTGGCCACATACTTGTAAATACATTTGGACAAATACAATATTAAACAATCACATTCCTCAGCTGAGAGTGCACAAAGTTCTGCGGAAAGTATCTGACTACAGATGGACTTTCACGCAGTTCTCTGTGGGAGCTCTGATTACAGAGTAACTCCCCGAATCCTTCTGAGGCCCTTCCTTAAGTATCCAAACCAGGTGATGGCATGTCTCTGAAGACTGACCAATTTCGGTCAACGGTTAATTTTAGGGGCATTGTTGGCCTTGGTTCTCAAGTCCTCAGCCAATCAGATCACTTTAGGGGGTGGTCGTAATTCCCTTGTTCTGCCATGTGAGAGGCTCTCTCAGTTTGGTGGGTTTAGCCGAAGTTTCTATAGTTCTCTTAGGGAAAACTATACTGCCTTAAATCTGAGTGTATAACACTCGCCGTCTCATGCCTATTCAAACGAGACCAAACATGCGTGTATTTGTCCCTAACATCTATGTGTGGTGAGTTATCCTATTTCTAGTGGAAAAGGTGTCTGTGTCTGGGGACTGACAGCTGTTGTTGCTGTGGTTTGACTGTGGAACTCCGGCCACTCCAGGGGGTGAAAGGTCTTGCTTTTTCTGTATTGCTCCAGTTATTCTCAGGAGCCGGCAGGGCTTTGCCTTCCTTAAAAGGGATGGTTTGATGCGTGGAGTCCAATCTTGCCTGGGCCAGTGGATCCTTTTCTTGGAGCTCTGAGATGGACTGATGCAGGCTGATCAGAGTTGGGGCCTGCAGGACCTATAAGTTTTATGTCCTTACATCAATCTCTAGTTGTGATAGCAGTTGTTTCTGGCCACAACCGGGATTCGAACCCCGGTCTCCCGTGTGAAAGGCGGCGATCTTACCACTACACTATCCAGCAACTATATAATACAATATATAAAAAATATAATATAAATATAATATAAATATATAAAATATATAAAATATATTTTTGGCCACAACCGGGATTCGAACCCCGGTCTCCCGTGTGAAAGGCGGCGATCTTACCACTACACTATCCAGCAACTATATAATATAAGGGAGATTTACGGGAAAATACTAATACGGGAGGACGGCGCGAAAGAGAAGTAAAATACGGTAGTTTCCCGGCCAAAACGGGAGACTTGACAGCCTGAGATGGCTTTTCCAGCGAAAACGACTTCATTATTTATCTGATTGATTTATCGACAGACCATCATACTTTTTAGACGTTATAATAACAACACTCTATTGATCCCCCTCTTACTGTCCATGATACACAATGACGAGACACATGTTCACTAATGACGAGAACTATTCTATTTTTCATGCCGGGTCCTTCAAATCTTACATTTACAAATCTTGTTCTTGTTCTCTGCTCGTTCCCGTAGATATATATTATTATACGGAGATTTACGGAGTCTTCAAAGACGGTCCAGCTCAAGGATCACTGTTGCTGTGGTGTAGATCAGCTGATCTGTAGTAGTCTTCTACGTACATCTTCTAGTAGACCTTCTGAGGGTACTTCACGCATTCTTGGTCGGAGGGTCCAGGTTTCCAGCTTAGCTTATTTCTTATTTCTCAGGTCAGCTGCTCTTGTATTCAGCCTACTAATATATATGGGGCTTGGTACCCAATCTCGGAATGTGGGGATGATGATATCTCCCCCCTGACCTGTCGTCCTGGCTCCCCCTTGTCGTAGCAATCGTGTTGTACCTCATCAATGTAGGGAGCCGCCCACTGGCCCAATGGCGGAATCCAATGGCGCAGCCGAAGGCTGTGAATGCGTGTTGGTCCTTCCAAGCGCTCCTGGGAATTACTTACCCTTTTTAATATACAAGATATTCTTTTAGACACACATCTGACTCCATTTTATTAATGACCTTATTTCAGTATATTGTAGTCATGACGTTTATGTTGTTCGGATTACTTCGGGACTCTCCTTTAGATTACCAACTCTAGTTTACCCCTGACGAAGGAGTCCGCCAGATTCGCCTCGGCCGACAGGGCGATCCGTGGGCTTGTTCCACAGGGTTTGTCTTAGATGCACGGAAATCGGCACCATTTAAGACAATGTCAGCCTCTGATTATTCGGGTCCCTCGACCTATATAATTTCCCAAAGGCCCAGTGTCTGCCAATTACTGAGCATGTGGGTGCCTCGGAGATTAAGCCGATGTTTACCCGAACCACACGTACATCCACCTCAGAGGCTCAGCCGGGGGCAGCCCATATCATAACATGTGTCAACCTCAGCGGCTGTGACGGCGCACCTTTTGTTGCGGTAGTTTGTACGAGGTTTTACTTTGGGCTCGTCTCAGGGACTCCGCCGATGCCGCCCATTGTCTTACCATGTGAGCGTCTCAGGGACTATGCCCGGTGCCTAGGAACATAGTGTGTACGCCCCTCAGAGGGCAGACCGGTACCTTTCATCAGCATGTGTTGACCTCAGAGGTTAAGTCGGCCCGTAACTGAGCGTGTGCGAACTCCAGAGGTGCGGTTTTGGTATCCACCTAACTTAACTTGGGCAGTCGAGTTTGGGACCCGGATAAAGGGGATTTAACCCAGAGGCTGCAAGATAGTATTTATCACTTTAGTCCTAATCAGGATAGAAGTCCAATCTGGAAAGTTTATAAAGAAGTTAGCAAATCAGACAGTCATGAAGTAATCAAGACAACATTTATTAAACATATTACAATATATAATTATTGACATGTGGCCACATACTTGTAAATACATTTGGACAAATACAATATTAAACAATCACATTCCTCAGCTGAGAGTGCACAAAGTTCTGCGGAAAGTATCTGACTACAGATGGACTTTCACGCAGTTCTCTGTGGGAGCTCTGATTACAGAGTAACTCCCCGAATCCTTCTGAGGCCCTTCCTTAAGTATCCAAACCAGGTGATGGCATGTCTCTGAAGACTGACCAATTTCGGTCAACGGTTAATTTTAGGGGCATTGTTGGCCTTGGTTCTCAAGTCCTCAGCCAATCAGATCACTTTAGGGGGTGGTCGTAATTCCCTTGTTCTGCCATGTGAGAGGCTCTCTCAGTTTGGTGGGTTTAGCCGAAGTTTCTATAGTTCTCTTAGGGAAAACTATACTGCCTTAAATCTGAGTGTATAACACTCGCCGTCTCATGCCTATTCAAACGAGACCAAACATGCGTGTATTTGTCCCTAACATCTATGTGTGGTGAGTTATCCTATTTCTAGTGGAAAAGGTGTCTGTGTCTGGGGACTGACAGCTGTTGTTGCTGTGGTTTGACTGTGGAACTCCGGCCACTCCAGGGGGTGAAAGGTCTTGCTTTTTCTGTATTGCTCCAGTTATTCTCAGGAGCCGGCAGGGCTTTGCCTTCCTTAAAAGGGATGGTTTGATGCGTGGAGTCCAATCTTGCCTGGGCCAGTGGATCCTTTTCTTGGAGCTCTGAGATGGACTGATGCAGGCTGATCAGAGTTGGGGCCTGCAGGACCTATAAGTTTTATGTCCTTACATCAATCTCTAGTTGTGATAGCAGTTGTTTCTGGCCACAACCGGGATTCGAACCCCGGTCTCCCGTGTGAAAGGCGGCGATCTTACCACTACACTATCCAGCAACTATATAATACAATATATAAAAAATATAATATAAATATAATATAAATATATAAAATATATAAAATATATTTTTGGCCACAACCGGGATTCGAACCCCGGTCTCCCGTGTGAAAGGCGGCGATCTTACCACTACACTATCCAGCAACTATATAATATAAGGGAGATTTACGGGAAAATACTAATACGGGAGGACGGCGCGAAAGAGAAGTAAAATACGGTAGTTTCCCGGCCAAAACGGGAGACTTGACAGCCTGAGATGGCTTTTCCAGCGAAAACGACTTCATTATTTATCTGATTGATTTATCGACAGACCATCATACTTTTTAGACGTTATAATAACAACACTCTATTGATCCCCCTCTTACTGTCCATGATACACAATGACGAGACACATGTTCACTAATGACGAGAACTATTCTATTTTTCATGCCGGGTCCTTCAAATCTTACATTTACAAATCTTGTTCTTGTTCTCTGCTCGTTCCCGTAGATATATATTATTATACGGAGATTTACGGAGTCTTCAAAGACGGTCCAGCTCAAGGATCACTGTTGCTGTGGTGTAGATCAGCTGATCTGTAGTAGTCTTCTACGTACATCTTCTAGTAGACCTTCTGAGGGTACTTCACGCATTCTTGGTCGGAGGGTCCAGGTTTCCAGCTTAGCTTATTTCTTATTTCTCAGGTCAGCTGCTCTTGTATTCAGCCTACTAATATATATGGGGCTTGGTACCCAATCTCGGAATGTGGGGATGATGATATCTCCCCCCTGACCTGTCGTCCTGGCTCCCCCTTGTCGTAGCAATCGTGTTGTACCTCATCAATCTCTAGTTGTGATAGCAGTTGTTTCTGGCCACAACCGGGATTCGAACCCCGGTCTCCCGTGTGAAAGGCGGCGATCTTACCACTACACTATCCAGCAACTATATAATACAATATATAAAAAATATAATATAAATATAATATAAATATATAAAATATATAAAATATATTTTTGGCCACAACCGGGATTCGAACCCCGGTCTCCCGTGTGAAAGGCGGCGATCTTACCACTACACTATCCAGCAACTATATAATATAAGGGAGATTTACGGGAAAATACTAATACGGGAGGACGGCGGGAAAGAGAAGTAAAATACGGTAGTTTCCCGGCCAAAACGGGAGACTTGACAGCCTGAGATGGCTGTCTCTGGCCACGCCCCCTACAGTCGGTCCGGCCCCTGGCTTTTCCAGCGTGTTCGCGAAAACGACTTCATTATTTATCTGATTGATTTATCGACAGACCATCATACTTTTTAGACGTTATAATAACAACACTCTATTGATCCCCCTCTTACTGTCCATGATACACAATGACGAGACACATGTTCACTAATGACGAGAACTATTCTATTTTTCATGCCGGGTCCTTCAAATCTTACATTTACAAATCTTGTTCTTGTTCTCTGCTCGTTCCCGTAGATATATATTATTATACGGAGATTTACGGAGTCTTCAAAGACGGTCCAGCTCAAGGATCACTGTTGCTGTGGTGTAGATCAGCTGATCTGTAGTAGTCTTCTACGTACATCTTCTAGTAGACCTTCTGAGGGTACTTCACGCATTCTTGGTCGGAGGGTCCAGGTTTCCAGCTTAGCTTATTTCTTATTTCTCAGGTCAGCTGCTCTTGTATTCAGCCTACTAATATATATGGGGCTTGGTACCCAATCTCGGAATGTGGGGATGATGATATCTCCCCCCTGACCTGTCGTCCTGGCTCCCCCTTGTCGTAGCAATCGTGTTGTACCTCATCAATGTAGGGAGCCGCCCACTGGCCCAATGGCGGAATCCAATGGCGCAGCCGAAGGCTGTGAATGCGTGTTGGTCCTTCCAAGCGCTCCTGGGAATTACTTACCCTTTTTAATATACAAGATATTCTTTTAGACACACATCTGACTCCATTTTATTAATGACCTTATTTCAGTATATTGTAGTCATGACGTTTATGTTGTTCGGATTACTTCGGGACTCTCCTTTAGATTACCAACTCTAGTTTACCCCTGACGAAGGAGTCCGGCAGATTCGCCTCGGCCGACAGGGCGATCCGTGGGCTTGTTCCACAGGGTTTGTCTTAGATGCACGGAAATCGGCACCATTTAAGACAATGTCAGCCTCTGATTATTCGGGTCCCTCGACCTATATAATTTCCCAAAGGCCCAGTGTCTGCCAATTACTGAGCATGTGGGTGCCTCGGAGATTAAGCCGATGTTTACCCGAACCACACGTACATCCACCTCAGAGGCTCAGCCGGGGGCAGCCCATATCATAACATGTGTCAACCTCAGCGGCTGTGACGGCGCACCTTTTGTTGCGGTAGTTTGTACGAGGTTTTACTTTGGGCTCGTCTCAGGGACTCCGCCGATGCCGCCCATTGTCTTACCATGTGAGCGTCTCAGGGACTATGCCCGGTGCCTAGGAACATAGTGTGTACGCCCCTCAGAGGGCAGACCGGTACCTTTCATCAGCATGTGTTGACCTCAGAGGTTAAGTCGGCCCGTAACTGAGCGTGTGCGAACTCCAGAGGTGCGGTTTTGGTATCCACCTAACTTAACTTGGGCAGTCGAGTTTGGGACCCGGATAAAGGGGATTTAACCCAGAGGCTGCAAGATAGTATTTATCACTTTAGTCCTAATCAGGATAGAAGTCCAATCTGGAAAGTTTATAAAGAAGTTAGCAAATCAGACAGTCATGAAGTAATCAAGACAACATTTATTAAACATATTACAATATATAATTATTGACATGTGGCCACATACTTGTAAATACATTTGGACAAATACAATATTAAACAATCACATTCCTCAGCTGAGAGTGCACAAAGTTCTGCGGAAAGTATCTGACTACAGATGGACTTTCACGCAGTTCTCTGTGGGAGCTCTGATTACAGAGTAACTCCCCGAATCCTTCTGAGGCCCTTCCTTAAGTATCCAAACCAGGTGATGGCATGTCTCTGAAGACTGACCAATTTCGGTCAACGGTTAATTTTAGGGGCATTGTTGGCCTTGGTTCTCAAGTCCTCAGCCAATCAGATCACTTTAGGGGGTGGTCGTAATTCCCTTGTTCTGCCATGTGAGAGGCTCTCTCAGTTTGGTGGGTTTAGCCGAAGTTTCTATAGTTCTCTTAGGGAAAACTATACTGCCTTAAATCTGAGTGTATAACACTCGCCGTCTCATGCCTATTCAAACGAGACCAAACATGCGTGTATTTGTCCCTAACATCTTTGTGTGGTGAGTTATCCTATTTCTAGTGGAAAAGGTGTCTGTGTCTGGGGACTGACAGCTGTTGTTGCTGTGGTTTGACTGTGGAACTCCGGCCACTCCAGGGGGTGAAAGGTCTTGCTTTTTCTGTATTGCTCCAGTTATTCTCAGGAGCCGGCAGGGCTTTGCCTTCCTTAAAAGGGATGGTTTGATGCGTGGAGTCCAATCTTGCCTGGGCCAGTGGATCCTTTTCTTGGAGCTCTGAGATGGACTGATGCAGGCTGATCAGAGTTGGGGCCTGCAGGACCTATAAGTTTTATGTCCTTACATCAATCTCTAGTTGTGATAGCAGTTGTTTCTGGCCACAACCGGGATTCGAACCCCGGTCTCCCGTGTGAAAGGCGGCGATCTTACCACTACACTATCCAGCAACTATATAATACAATATATAAAAAATATAATATAAATATAATATAAATATATAAAATATATAAAATATATTTTTGGCCACAACCGGGATTCGAACCCCGGTCTCCCGTTTGAAAGGCGGCGATCTTACCACTACACTATCCAGCAACTATATAATATAAGGGAGATTTACGGGAAAATACTAATACGGGAGGACGGCGGGAAAGAGAAGTAAAATACGGTAGTTTCCCGGCCAAAACGGGAGACTTGACTCTGGCCACGCCCCCTACAGTCGGTCCGGCCCCTGGCTTTTCCAGCGTGTTCGCGAAAACGACTTCATTATTTATCTGATTGATTTATCGACAGACCATCATACTTTTTAGACGTTATAATAACAACACTCTATTGATCCCCCTCTTACTGTCCATGATACACAATGACGAGACACATGTTCACTAATGACGAGAACTATTCTATTTTTCATTCCTTCAAATCTTACATTTACAAATCTTGTTCTTGTTCTCTGCTCGTTCCCGTAGATATATATTATTATACGGAGATTTACGGAGTCTTCAAAGACGGTCCAGCTCAAGGATCACTGTTGCTGTGGTGTAGATCAGCTGATCTGTAGTAGTCTTCTACGTACATCTTCTAGTAGACCTTCTGAGGGTACTTCACGCATTCTTGGTCGGAGGGTCCAGGTTTCCAGCTTAGCTTATTTCTTATTTCTCAGGTCAGCTGCTCTTGTATTCAGCCTACTAATATATATGGGGCTTGGTACCCAATCTCGGAATGTGGGGATGATGATATCTCCCCCCTGACCTGTCGTCCTGGCTCCCCCTTGTCGTAGCAATCGTGTTGTACCTCATCAATCTCTAGTTGTGATAGCAGTTGTTTCTGGCCACAACCGGGATTCGAACCCCGGTCTCCCGTGTGAAAGGCGGCGATCTTACCACTACACTATCCAGCAACTATATAATACAATATATAAAAAATATAATATAAATATAATATAAATATATAAAATATATAAAATATATTTTTGGCCACAACCGGGATTCGAACCCCGGTCTCCCGTGTGAAAGGCGGCGATCTTACCACTACACTATCCAGCAACTATATAATATAAGGGAGATTTACGGGAAAATACTAATACGGGAGGACGGCGGGAAAGAGAAGTAAAATACGGTAGTTTCCCGGCCAAAACGGGAGACTTGACAGCCTGAGATGGCTGTCTCTGGCCACGCCCCCTACAGTCGGTCCGGCCCCTGGCTTTTCCAGCGTGTTCGCGAAAACGACTTCATTATTTATCTGATTGATTTATCGACAGACCATCATACTTTTTAGACGTTATAATAACAACACTCTATTGATCCCCCTCTTACTGTCCATGATACACAATGACGAGACACATGTTCACTAATGACGAGAACTATTCTATTTTTCATGCCGGGTCCTTCAAATCTTACATTTACAAATCTTGTTCTTGTTCTCTGCTCGTTCCCGTAGATATATATTATTATACGGAGATTTACGGAGTCTTCAAAGACGGTCCAGCTCAAGGATCACTGTTGCTGTGGTGTAGATCAGCTGATCTGTAGTAGTCTTCTACGTACATCTTCTAGTAGACCTTCTGAGGGTACTTCACGCATTCTTGGTCGGAGGGTCCAGGTTTCCAGCTTAGCTTATTTCTTATTTCTCAGGTCAGCTGCTCTTGTATTCAGCCTACTAATATATATGGGGCTTGGTACCCAATCTCGGAATGTGGGGATGATGATATCTCCCCCCTGACCTGTCGTCCTGGCTCCCCCTTGTCGTAGCAATCGTGTTGTACCTCATCAATCTCTAGTTGTGATAGCAGTTGTTTCTGGCCACAACCGGGATTCGAACCCCGGTCTCCCGTGTGAAAGGCGGCGATCTTACCACTACACTATCCAGAAACTATATAATACAATATATAAAAAATATAATATAAATATAATATAAATATATAAAATATATAAAATATATTTTTGGCCACAACCGGGATTCGAACCCCGGTCTCCCGTGTGAAAGGCGGCGATCTTACCACTACACTATCCAGCAACTATATAATATAAGGGAGATTTACGGGAAAATACTAATACGGGAGGACGGCGCGAAAGAGAAGTAAAATACGGTAGTTTCCCGGCCAAAACGGGAGACTTGACAGCCTGAGATGGCTGTCTCTGGCCACGCCCCCTACAGTCGGTCCGGCCCCTGGCTTTTCCAGCGTGTTCGCGAAAACGACTTCATTATTTATCTGATTGATTTATCGACAGACCATCATACTTTTTAGACGTTATAATAACAACACTCTATTGATCCCCCTCTTACTGTCCATGATACACAATGACGAGACACATGTTCACTAATGACGAGAACTATTCTATTTTTCATGCCGGGTCCTTCAAATCTTACATTTACAAATCTTGTTCTTGTTCTCTGCTCGTTCCCGTAGATATATATTATTATACGGAGATTTACGGAGTCTTCAAAGACGGTCCAGCTCAAGGATCACTGTTGCTGTGGTGTAGATCAGCTGATCTGTAGTAGTCTTCTACGTACATCTTCTAGTAGACCTTCTGAGGGTACTTCACGCATTCTTGGTCGGAGGGTATCCCGGGATTCAGCCTACTAATATATATGGGGCTTGGTACCCAATCTCGGAATGTGGGGATGATGATATCTCCCCCCTGACCTGTCGTCCTGGCTCCCCCTTGTCGTAGCAATCGTGTTGTACCTCATCAATCTCTAGTTGTGATAGCAGTTGTTTCTGGCCACAACCGGGATTCGAACCCCGGTCTCCCGTGTGAAAGGCGGCGATCTTACCACTACACTATCCAGCAACTATATAATACAATATATAAAAAATATAATATAAATATAATATAAATATATAAAATATATAAAATATATTTTTGGCCACAACCGGGATTCGAACCCCGGTCTCCCGTGTGAAAGGCGGCGATCTTACCACTACACTATCCAGCAACTATATAATATAAGGGAGATTTACGGGAAAATACTAATACGGGAGGACGGCGGGAAAGAGAAGTAAAATACGGTAGTTTCCCGGCCAAAACGGGAGACTTGACAGCCTGAGATGGCTGTCTCTGGCCACGCCCCCTACAGTCGGTCCGGCCCCTGGCTTTTCCAGCGTGTTCGCGAAAACGACTTCATTATTTATCTGATTGATTTATCGACAGACCATCATACTTTTTAGACGTTATAATAACAACACTCTATTGATCCCCCTCTTACTGTCCATGATACACAATGACGAGACACATGTTCACTAATGACGAGAACTATTCTATTTTTCATGCCGGGTCCTTCAAATCTTACATTTACAAATCTTGTTCTTGTTCTCTGCTCGTTCCCGTAGATATATATTATTATACGGAGATTTACGGAGTCTTCAAAGACGGTCCAGCTCAAGGATCACTGTTGCTGTGGTGTAGATCAGCTGATCTGTAGTAGTCTTCTACGTACATCTTCTAGTAGACCTTCTGAGGGTACTTCACGCATTCTTGGTCGGAGGGTCCAGGTTTCCAGCTTAGCTTATTTCTTATTTCTCAGGTCAGCTGCTCTTGTATTCAGCCTACTAATATATATGGGGCTTGGTACCCAATCTCGGAATGTGGGGATGATGATATCTCCCCCCTGACCTGTCGTCCTGGCTCCCCCTTGTCGTAGCAATCGTGTTGTACCTCATCAATCTCTAGTTGTGATAGCAGTTGTTTCTGGCCACAACCGGGATTCGAACCCCGGTCTCCCGTGTGAAAGGCGGCGATCTTACCACTACACTATCCAGCAACTATATAATACAATATATAAAAAATATAATATAAATATAATATAAATATATAAAATATATAAAATATATTTTTGGCCACAACCGGGATTCGAACCCCGGTCTCCCGTGTGAAAGGCGGCGATCTTACCACTACACTATCCAGCAACTATATAATATAAGGGAGATTTACGGGAAAATACTAATACGGGAGGACGGCGGGAAAGAGAAGTAAAATACGGTAGTTTCCCGGCCAAAACGGGAGACTTGACAGCCTGAGATGGCTGTCTCTGGCCACGCCCCCTACAGTCGGTCCGGCCCCTGGCTTTTCCAGCGTGTTCGCGAAAACGACTTCATTATTTATCTGATTGATTTATCGACAGACCATCATACTTTTTAGACGTTATAATAACAACACTCTATTGATCCCCCTCTTACTGTCCATGATACACAATGACGAGACACATGTTCACTAATGACGAGAACTATTCTATTTTTCATGCCGGGTCCTTCAAATCTTACATTTACAAATCTTGTTCTTGTTCTCTGCTCGTTCCCGTAGATATATATTATTATACGGAGATTTACGGAGTCTTCAAAGACGGTCCAGCTCAAGGATCACTGTTGCTGTGGTGTAGATCAGCTGATCTGTAGTAGTCTTCTACGTACATCTTCTAGTAGACCTTCTGAGGGTACTTCACGCATTCTTGGTCGGAGGGTCCAGGTTTCCAGCTTAGCTTATTTCTTATTTCTCAGGTCAGCTGCTCTTGTATTCAGCCTACTAATATATATGGGGCTTGGTACCCAATCTCGGAATGTGGGGATGATGATATCTCCCCCCTGACCTGTCGTCCTGGCTCCCCCTTGTCGTAGCAATCGTGTTGTACCTCATCAATGTAGGGAGCCGCCCACTGGCCCAATGGCGGAATCCAATGGCGCAGCCGAAGGCTGTGAATGCGTGTTGGTCCTTCCAAGCGCTCCTGGGAATTACTTACCCTTTTTAATATACAAGATATTCTTTTAGACACACATCTGACTCCATTTTATTAATGACCTTATTTCAGTATATTGTAGTCATGACGTTTATGTTGTTCGGATTACTTCGGGACTCTCCTTTAGATTACCAACTCTAGTTTACCCCTGACGAAGGAGTCCGCCAGATTCGCCTCGGCCGACAGGGCGATCCGTGGGCTTGTTCCACAGGGTTTGTCTTAGATGCACGGAAATCGGCACCATTTAAGACAATGTCAGCCTCTGATTATTCGGGTCCCTCGACCTATATAATTTCCCAAAGGCCCAGTGTCTGCCAATTACTGAGCATGTGGGTGCCTCGGAGATTAAGCCGATGTTTACCCGAACCACACGTACATCCACCTCAGAGGCTCAGCCGGGGGCAGCCCATATCATAACATGTGTCAACCTCAGCGGCTGTGACGGCGCACCTTTTGTTGCGGTAGTTTGTACGAGGTTTTACTTTGGGCTCGTCTCAGGGACTCCGCCGATGCCGCCCATTGTCTTACCATGTGAGCGTCTCAGGGACTATGCCCGGTGCCTAGGAACATAGTGTGTACGCCCCTCAGAGGGCAGACCGGTACCTTTCATCAGCATGTGTTGACCTCAGAGGTTAAGTCGGCCCGTAACTGAGCGTGTGCGAACTCCAGAGGTGCGGTTTTGGTATCCACCTAACTTAACTTGGGCAGTCGAGTTTGGGACCCGGATAAAGGGGATTTAACCCAGAGGCTGCAAGATAGTATTTATCACTTTAGTCCTAATCAGGATAGAAGTCCAATCTGGAAAGTTTATAAAGAAGTTAGCAAATCAGACAGTCATGAAGTAATCAAGACAACATTTATTAAACATATTACAATATATAATTATTGACATGTGGCCACATACTTGTAAATACATTTGGACAAATACAATATTAAACAATCACATTCCTCAGCTGAGAGTGCACAAAGTTCTGCGGAAAGTATCTGACTACAGATGGACTTTCACGCAGTTCTCTGTGGGAGCTCTGATTACAGAGTAACTCCCCGAATCCTTCTGAGGCCCTTCCTTAAGTATCCAAACCAGGTGATGGCATGTCTCTGAAGACTGACCAATTTCGGTCAACGGTTAATTTTAGGGGCATTGTTGGCCTTGGTTCTCAAGTCCTCAGCCAATCAGATCACTTTAGGGGGTGGTCGTAATTCCCTTGTTCTGCCATGTGAGAGGCTCTCTCAGTTTGGTGGGTTTAGCCGAAGTTTCTATAGTTCTCTTAGGGAAAACTATACTGCCTTAAATCTGAGTGTATAACACTCGCCGTCTCATGCCTATTCAAACGAGACCAAACATGCGTGTATTTGTCCCTAACATCTATGTGTGGTGAGTTATCCTATTTCTAGTGGAAAAGGTGTCTGTGTCTGGGGACTGACAGCTGTTGTTGCTGTGGTTTGACTGTGGAACTCCGGCCACTCCAGGGGGTGAAAGGTCTTGCTTTTTCTGTATTGCTCCAGTTATTCTCAGGAGCCGGCAGGGCTTTGCCTTCCTTAAAAGGGATGGTTTGATGCGTGGAGTCCAATCTTGCCTGGGCCAGTGGATCCTTTTCTTGGAGCTCTGAGATGGACTGATGCAGGCTGATCAGAGTTGGGGCCTGCAGGACCTATAAGTTTTATGTCCTTACATCAATCTCTAGTTGTGATAGCAGTTGATTCTGGCCACAACCGGGATTCGAACCCCGGTCTCCCGTGTGAAAGGCGGCGATCTTACCACTACACTATCCAGCAACTATATAATATAAGGGAGATTTACGGGAAAATACTAATACGGGAGGACGGCGCGAAAGAGAAGTAAAATACGGTAGTTTCCCGGCCAAAACGGGAGACTTGACAGCCTGAGATGGCTGTCTCTGGCCACGCCCCCTACAGTCGGTCCGGCCCCTGGCTTTTCCAGCGTGTTCGCGAAAACGACTTCATTATTTATCTGATTGATTTATCGACAGACCATCATACTTTTTAGACGTTATAATAACAACACTCTATTGATCCCCCTCTTACTGTCCATGATACACAATGACGAGACACATGTTCACTAATGACGAGAACTATTCTATTTTTCATGCCGGGTCCTTCAAATCTTACATTTACAAATCTTGTTCTTGTTCTCTGCTCGTTCCCGTAGATATATATTATTATACGGAGATTTACGGAGTCTTCAAAGACGGTCCAGCTCAAGGATCACTGTTGCTGTGGTGTAGATCAGCTGATCTGTAGTAGTCTTCTACGTACATCTTCTAGTAGACCTTCTGAGGGTACTTCACGCATTCTTGGTCGGAGGGTCCAGGTTTCCAGCTTAGCTTATTTCTTATTTCTCAGGTCAGCTGCTCTTGTATTCAGCCTACTAATATATATGGGGCTTGGTACCCAATCTCGGAATGTGGGGATGATGATATCTCCCCCCTGACCTGTCGTCCTGGCTCCCCCTTGTCGTAGCAATCGTGTTGTACCTCATCAATCTCTAGTTGTGATAGCAGTTGTTTCTGGCCACAACCGGGATTCGAACCCCGGTCTCCCGTGTGAAAGGCGGCGATCTTACCACTACACTATCCAGAAACTATATAATACAATATATAAAAAATATAATATAAATATAATATAAATATATAAAATATATAAAATATATTTTTGGCCACAACCGGGATTCGAACCCCGGTCTCCCGTGTGAAAGGCGGCGATCTTACCACTACACTATCCAGCAACTATATAATATAAGGGAGATTTACGGGAAAATACTAATACGGGAGGACGGCGGGAAAGAGAAGTAAAATACGGTAGTTTCCCGGCCAAAACGGGAGACTTGACAGCCTGAGATGGCTGTCTCTGGCCACGCCCCCTACAGTCGGTCCGGCCCCTGGCTTTTCCAGCGTGTTCGCGAAAACGACTTCATTATTTATCTGATTGATTTATCGACAGACCATCATACTTTTTAGACGTTATAATAACAACACTCTATTGATCCCCCTCTTACTGTCCATGATACACAATGACGAGACACATGTTCACTAATGACGAGAACTATTCTATTTTTCATGCCGGGTCCTTCAAATCTTACATTTACAAATCTTGTTCTTGTTCTCTGCTCGTTCCCGTAGATATATATTATTATACGGAGATTTACGGAGTCTTCAAAGACGGTCCAGCTCAAGGATCACTGTTGCTGTGGTGTAGATCAGCTGATCTGTAGTAGTCTTCTACGTAGACCTTCTGAGGGTACTTCACGCATTCTTGGTCGGAGGGTCCAGGTTTCCAGCTTAGCTTATTTCTTATTTCTCAGGTCAGCTGCTCTTGTATTCAGCCTACTAATATATATGGGGCTTGGTACCCAATCTCGGAATGTGGGGATGATGATATCTCCCCCCTGACCTGTCGTCCTGGCTCCCCCTTGTCGTAGCAATCGTGTTGTACCTCATCAATCTCTAGTTGTGATAGCAGTTGTTTCTGGCCACAACCGGGATTCGAACCCCGGTCTCCCGTGTGAAAGGCGGCGATCTTACCACTACACTATCCAGAAACTATATAATACAATATATAAAAAATATAATATAAATATAATATAAATATATAAAATATATAAAATATATTTTTGGCCACAACCGGGATTCGAACCCCGGTCTCCCGTGTGAAAGGCGGCGATCTTACCACTACACTATCCAGCAACTATATAATACAATATATAAAAAATATAATATAAATATAATATAAATATATAAAATATATAAAATATATTTTTGGCCACAACCGGGATTCGAACCCCGGTCTCCCGTGTGAAAGGCGGCGATCTTACCACTACACTATCCAGCAACTATATAATATAAGGGAGATTTACGGGAAAATACTAATACGGGAGGACGGCGGGAAAGAGAAGTAAAATACGGTAGTTTCCCGGCCAAAACGGGAGACTTGACAGCCTGAGATGGCTGTCTCTGGCCACGCCCCCTACAGTCGGTCCGGCCCCTGGCTTTTCCAGCGTGTTCGCGAAAACGACTTCATTATTTATCTGATTGATTTATCGACAGACCATCATACTTTTTAGACGTTATAATAACAACACTCTATTGATCCCCCTCTTACTGTCCATGATACACAATGACGAGACACATGTTCACTAATGACGAGAACTATTCTATTTTTCATGCCGGGTCCTTCAAATCTTACATTTACAAATCTTGTTCTTGTTCTCTGCTCGTTCCCGTAGATATATATTATTATACGGAGATTTACGGAGTCTTCAAAGACGGTCCAGCTCAAGGATCACTGTTGCTGTGGTGTAGATCAGCTGATCTGTAGTAGTCTTCTACGTACATCTTCTAGTAGACCTTCTGAGGGTACTTCACGCATTCTTGGTCGGAGGGTCCAGGTTTCCAGCTTAGCTTATTTCTTATTTCTCAGGTCAGCTGCTCTTGTATTCAGCCTACTAATATATATGGGGCTTGGTACCCAATCTCGGAATGTGGGGATGATGATATCTCCCCCCTGACCTGTCGTCCTGGCTCCCCCTTGTCGTAGCAATCGTGTTGTACCTCATCAATGTAGGGAGCCGCCCACTGGCCCAATGGCGGAATCCAATGGCGCAGCCGAAGGCTGTGAATGCGTGTTGGTCCTTCCAAGCGCTCCTGGGAATTACTTACCCTTTTTAATATACAAGATATTCTTTTAGACACACATCTGACTCCATTTTATTAATGACCTTATTTCAGTATATTGTAGTCATGACGTTTATGTTGTTCGGATTACTTCGGGACTCTCCTTTAGATTACCAACTCTAGTTTACCCCTGACGAAGGAGTCCGCCAGATTCGCCTCGGCCGACAGGGCGATCCGTGGGCTTGTTCCACAGGGTTTGTCTTAGATGCACGGAAATCGGCACCATTTAAGACAATGTCAGCCTCTGATTATTCGGGTCCCTCGACCTATATAATTTCCCAAAGGCCCAGTGTCTGCCAATTACTGAGCATGTGGGTGCCTCGGAGATTAAGCCGATGTTTACCCGAACCACACGTACATCCACCTCAGAGGCTCAGCCGGGGGCAGCCCATATCATAACATGTGTCAACCTCAGCGGCTGTGACGGCGCACCTTTTGTTGCGGTAGTTTGTACGAGGTTTTACTTTGGGCTCGTCTCAGGGACTCCGCCGATGCCGCCCATTGTCTTACCATGTGAGCGTCTCAGGGACTATGCCCGGTGCCTAGGAACATAGTGTGTACGCCCCTCAGAGGGCAGACCGGTACCTTTCATCAGCATGTGTTGACCTCAGAGGTTAAGTCGGCCCGTAACTGAGCGTGTGCGAACTCCAGAGGTGCGGTTTTGGTATCCACCTAACTTAACTTGGGCAGTCGAGTTTGGGACCCGGATAAAGGGGATTTAACCCAGAGGCTGCAAGATAGTATTTATCACTTTAGTCCTAATCAGGATAGAAGTCCAATCTGGAAAGTTTATAAAGAAGTTAGCAAATCAGACAGTCATGAAGTAATCAAGACAACATTTATTAAACATATTACAATATATAATTATTGACATGTGGCCACATACTTGTAAATACATTTGGACAAATACAATATTAAACAATCACATTCCTCAGCTGAGAGTGCACAAAGTTCTGCGGAAAGTATCTGACTACAGATGGACTTTCACGCAGTTCTCTGTGGGAGCTCTGATTACAGAGTAACTCCCCGAATCCTTCTGAGGCCCTTCCTTAAGTATCCAAACCAGGTGATGGCATGTCTCTGAAGACTGACCAATTTCGGTCAACGGTTAATTTTAGGGGCATTGTTGGCCTTGGTTCTCAAGTCCTCAGCCAATCAGATCACTTTAGGGGGTGGTCGTAATTCCCTTGTTCTGCCATGTGAGAGGCTCTCTCAGTTTGGTGGGTTTAGCCGAAGTTTCTATAGTTCTCTTAGGGAAAACTATACTGCCTTAAATCTGAGTGTATAACACTCGCCGTCTCATGCCTATTCAAACGAGACCAAACATGCGTGTATTTGTCCCTAACATCTATGTGTGGTGAGTTATCCTATTTCTAGTGGAAAAGGTGTCTGTGTCTGGGGACTGACAGCTGTTGTTGCTGTGGTTTGACTGTGGAACTCCGGCCACTCCAGGGGGTGAAAGGTCTTGCTTTTTCTGTATTGCTCCAGTTATTCTCAGGAGCCGGCAGGGCTTTGCCTTCCTTAAAAGGGATGGTTTGATGCGTGGAGTCCAATCTTGCCTGGGCCAGTGGATCCTTTTCTTGGAGCTCTGAGATGGACTGATGCAGGCTGATCAGAGTTGGGGCCTGCAGGACCTATAAGTTTTATGTCCTTACATCAATCTCTAGTTGTGATAGCAGTTGTTTCTGGCCACAACCAGGATTCGAACCCCGGTCTCCCGTGTGAAAGGCGGCGATCTTACCACTACACTATCCAGCAACTATATAATACAATATATAAAAAATATAATATAAATATAATATAAATATATAAAATATATAAAATATATTTTTGGCCACAACCGGGATTCGAACCCCGGTCTCCCGTGTGAAAGGCGGCGATCTTACCACTACACTATCCAGCAACTATATAATATAAGGGAGATTTACGGGAAAATACTAATACGGGAGGACGGCGCGAAAGAGAAGTAAAATACGGTAGTTTCCCGGCCAAAACGGGAGACTTGACAGCCTGAGATGGCTTTTCCAGCGAAAACGACTTCATTATTTATCTGATTGATTTATCGACAGACCATCATACTTTTTAGACGTTATAATAACAACACTCTATTGATCCCCCTCTTACTGTCCATGATACACAATGACGAGACACATGTTCACTAATGACGAGAACTATTCTATTTTTCATTCCTTCAAATCTTACATTTACAAATCTTGTTCTTGTTCTCTGCTCGTTCCCGTAGATATATATTATTATACGGAGATTTACGGAGTCTTCAAAGACGGTCCAGCTCAAGGATCACTGTTGCTGTGGTGTAGATCAGCTGATCTGTAGTAGTCTTCTACGTACATCTTCTAGTAGACCTTCTGAGGGTACTTCACGCATTCTTGGTCGGAGGGTCCAGGTTTCCAGCTTAGCTTATTTCTTATTTCTCAGGTCAGCTGCTCTTGTATTCAGCCTACTAATATATATGGGGCTTGGTACCCAATCTCGGAATGTGGGGATGATGATATCTCCCCCCTGACCTGTCGTCCTGGCTCCCCCTTGTCGTAGCAATCGTGTTGTACCTCATCAATCTCTAGTTGTGATAGCAGTTGTTTCTGGCCACAACCGGGATTCGAACCCCGGTCTCCCGTGTGAAAGGCGGCGATCTTACCACTACACTATCCAGCAACTATATAATACAATATATAAAAAATATAATATAAATATAATATAAATATATAAAATATATAAAATATATTTTTGGCCACAACCGGGATTCGAACCCCGGTCTCCCGTGTGAAAGGCGGCGATCTTACCACTACACTATCCAGCAACTATATAATATAAGGGAGATTTACGGGAAAATACTAATACGGGAGGACGGCGGGAAAGAGAAGTAAAATACGGTAGTTTCCCGGCCAAAACGGGAGACTTGACAGCCTGAGATGGCTGTCTCTGGCCACGCCCCCTACAGTCGGTCCGGCCCCTGGCTTTTCCAGCGTGTTCGCGAAAACGACTTCATTATTTATCTGATTGATTTATCGACAGACCATCATACTTTTTAGACGTTATAATAACAACACTCTATTGATCCCCCTCTTACTGTCCATGATACACAATGACGAGACACATGTTCACTAATGACGAGAACTATTCTATTTTTCATGCCGGGTCCTTCAAATCTTACATTTACAAATCTTGTTCTTGTTCTCTGCTCGTTCCCGTAGATATATATTATTATACGGAGATTTACGGAGTCTTCAAAGACGGTCCAGCTCAAGGATCACTGTTGCTGTGGTGTAGATCAGCTGATCTGTAGTAGTCTTCTACGTACATCTTCTAGTAGACCTTCTGAGGGTACTTCACGCATTCTTGGTCGGAGGGTCCAGGTTTCCAGCTTAGCTTATTTCTTATTTCTCAGGTCAGCTGCTCTTGTATTCAGCCTACTAATATATATGGGGCTTGGTACCCAATCTCGGAATGTGGGGATGATGATATCTCCCCCCTGACCTGTCGTCCTGGCTCCCCCTTGTCGTAGCAATCGTGTTGTCTGCCAATTACTGAGCATGTGGGTGCCTCGGAGATTAAGCCGATGTTTACCCGAACCACACGTACATCCACCTCAGAGGCTCAGCCGGGGGCAGCCCATATCATAACATGTGTCAACCTCAGCGGCTGTGACGGCGCACCTTTTGTTGCGGTAGTTTGTACGAGGTTTTACTTTGGGCTCGTCTCAGGGACTCCGCCGATGCCGCCCATTGTCTTACCATGTGAGCGTCTCAGGGACTATGCCCGGTGCCTAGGAACATAGTGTGTACGCCCCTCAGAGGGCAGACCGGTACCTTTCATCAGCATGTGTTGACCTCAGAGGTTAAGTCGGCCCGTAACTGAGCGTGTGCGAACTCCAGAGGTGCGGTTTTGGTATCCACCTAACTTAACTTGGGCAGTCGAGTTTGGGACCCGGATAAAGGGGATTTAACCCAGAGGCTGCAAGATAGTATTTATCACTTTAGTCCTAATCAGGATAGAAGTCCAATCTGGAAAGTTTATAAAGAAGTTAGCAAATCAGACAGTCATGAAGTAATCAAGACAACATTTATTAAACATATTACAATATATAATTATTGACATGTGGCCACATACTTGTAAATACATTTGGACAAATACAATATTAAACAATCACATTCCTCAGCTGAGAGTGCACAAAGTTCTGCGGAAAGTATCTGACTACAGATGGACTTTCACGCAGTTCTCTGTGGGAGCTCTGATTACAGAGTAACTCCCCGAATCCTTCTGAGGCCCTTCCTTAAGTATCCAAACCAGGTGATGGCATGTCTCTGAAGACTGACCAATTTCGGTCAACGGTTAATTTTAGGGGCATTGTTGGCCTTGGTTCTCAAGTCCTCAGCCAATCAGATCACTTTAGGGGGTGGTCGTAATTCCCTTGTTCTGCCATGTGAGAGGCTCTCTCAGTTTGGTGGGTTTAGCCGAAGTTTCTATAGTTCTCTTAGGGAAAACTATACTGCCTTAAATCTGAGTGTATAACACTCGCCGTCTCATGCCTATTCAAACGAGACCAAACATGCGTGTATTTGTCCCTAACATCTATGTGTGGTGAGTTATCCTATTTCTAGTGGAAAAGGTGTCTGTGTCTGGGGACTGACAGCTGTTGTTGCTGTGGTTTGACTGTGGAACTCCGGCCACTCCAGGGGGTGAAAGGTCTTGCTTTTTCTGTATTGCTCCAGTTATTCTCAGGAGCCGGCAGGGCTTTGCCTTCCTTAAAAGGGATGGTTTGATGCGTGGAGTCCAATCTTGCCTGGGCCAGTGGATCCTTTTCTTGGAGCTCTGAGATGGACTGATGCAGGCTGATCAGAGTTGGGGCCTGCAGGACCTATAAGTTTTATGTCCTTACATCAATCTCTAGTTGTGATAGCAGTTGTTTCTGGCCACAACCGGGATTCGAACCCCGGTCTCCCGTGTGAAAGGCGGCGATCTTACCACTACACTATCCAGCAACTATATAATACAATATATAAAAAATATAATATAAATATAATATAAATATATAAAATATATAAAATATATTTTTGGCCACAACCGGGATTCGAACCCCGGTCTCCCGTGTGAAAGGCGGCGATCTTACCACTACACTATCCAGCAACTATATAATATAAGGGAGATTTACGGGAAAATACTAATACGGGAGGACGGCGCGAAAGAGAAGTAAAATACGGTAGTTTCCCGGCCAAAACGGGAGACTTGACAGCCTGAGATGGCTTTTCCAGCGAAAACGACTTCATTATTTATCTGATTGATTTATCGACAGACCATCATACTTTTTAGACGTTATAATAACAACACTCTATTGATCCCCCTCTTACTGTCCATGATACACAATGACGAGACACATGTTCACTAATGACGAGAACTATTCTATTTTTCATGCCGGGTCCTTCAAATCTTACATTTACAAATCTTGTTCTTGTTCTCTGCTCGTTCCCGTAGATATATATTATTATACGGAGATTTACGGAGTCTTCAAAGACGGTCCAGCTCAAGGATCACTGTTGCTGTGGTGTAGATCAGCTGATCTGTAGTAGTCTTCTACGTACATCTTCTAGTAGACCTTCTGAGGGTACTTCACGCATTCTTGGTCGGAGGGTCCAGGTTTCCAGCTTAGCTTATTTCTTATTTCTCAGGTCAGCTGCTCTTGTATTCAGCCTACTAATATATATGGGGCTTGGTACCCAATCTCGGAATGTGGGGATGATGATATCTCCCCCCTGACCTGTCGTCCTGGCTCCCCCTTGTCGTAGCAATCGTGTTGTACCTCATCAATCTCTAGTTGTGATAGCAGTTGTTTCACACGGTCTCCCGTGTGAAAGGCGGCGATCTTACCACTACACTATCCAGCAACTATATAATACAATATATAAAAAATATAATATAAATATAATATAAATATATAAAATATATAAAATATATTTTTGGCCACAACCGGGATTCGAACCCCGGTCTCCCGTGTGAAAGGCGGCGATCTTACCACTACACTATCCAGCAACTATATAATATAAGGGAGATTTACGGGAAAATACTAATACGGGAGGACGGCGCGAAAGAGAAGTAAAATACGGTAGTTTCCCGGCCAAAACGGGAGACTTGACAGCCTGAGATGGCTTTTCCAGCGAAAACGACTTCATTATTTATCTGATTGATTTATCGACAGACCATCATACTTTTTAGACGTTATAATAACAACACTCTATTGATCCCCCTCTTACTGTCCATGATACACAATGACGAGACACATGTTCACTAATGACGAGAACTATTCTATTTTTCATGCCGGGTCCTTCAAATCTTACATTTGTTCTCTGCTCGTTCCCGTAGATATATATTATTATACGGAGATTTACGGAGTCTTCAAAGACGGTCCAGCTCAAGGATCACTGTTGCTGTGGTGTAGATCAGCTGATCTGTAGTAGTCTTCTACGTACATCTTCTAGTAGACCTTCTGAGGGTACTTCACGCATTCTTGGTCGGAGGGTCCAGGTTTCCAGCTTAGCTTATTTCTTATTTCTCAGGTCAGCTGCTCTTGTATTCAGCCTACTAATATATATGGGGCTTGGTACCCAATCTCGGAATGTGGGGATGATGATAAGCCGATGTTTACCCGAACCACACGTACATCCACCTCAGAGGCTCAGCCGGGGGCAGCCCATATCATAACATGTGTCAACCTCAGCGGCTGTGACGGCGCACCTTTTGTTGCGGTAGTTTGTACGAGGTTTTACTTTGGGCTCGTCTCAGGGACTCCGCCGATGCCGCCCATTGTCTTACCATGTGAGCGTCTCAGGGACTATGCCCGGTGCCTAGGAACATAGTGTGTACGCCCCTCAGAGGGCAGACCGGTACCTTTCATCAGCATGTGTTGACCTCAGAGGTTAAGTCGGCCCGTAACTGAGCGTGTGCGAACTCCAGAGGTGCGGTTTTGGTATCCACCTAACTTAACTTGGGCAGTCGAGTTTGGGACCCGGATAAAGGGGATTTAACCCAGAGGCTGCAAGATAGTATTTATCACTTTAGTCCTAATCAGGATAGAAGTCCAATCTGGAAAGTTTATAAAGAAGTTAGCAAATCAGACAGTCATGAAGTAATCAAGACAACATTTATTAAACATATTACAATATATAATTATTGACATGTGGCCACATACTTGTAAATACATTTGGACAAATACAATATTAAACAATCACATTCCTCAGCTGAGAGTGCACAAAGTTCTGCGGAAAGTATCTGACTACAGATGGACTTTCACGCAGTTCTCTGTGGGAGCTCTGATTACAGAGTAACTCCCCGAATCCTTCTGAGGCCCTTCCTTAAGTATCCAAACCAGGTGATGGCATGTCTCTGAAGACTGACCAATTTCGGTCAACGGTTAATTTTAGGGGCATTGTTGGCCTTGGTTCTCAAGTCCTCAGCCAATCAGATCACTTTAGGGGGTGGTCGTAATTCCCTTGTTCTGCCATGTGAGAGGCTCTCTCAGTTTGGTGGGTTTAGCCGAAGTTTCTATAGTTCTCTTAGGGAAAACTATACTGCCTTAAATCTGAGTGTATAACACTCGCCGTCTCATGCCTATTCAAACGAGACCAAACATGCGTGTATTTGTCCCTAACATCTATGTGTGGTGAGTTATCCTATTTCTAGTGGAAAAGGTGTCTGTGTCTGGGGACTGACAGCTGTTGTTGCTGTGGTTTGACTGTGGAACTCCGGCCACTCCAGGGGGTGAAAGGTCTTGCTTTTTCTGTATTGCTCCAGTTATTCTCAGGAGCCGGCAGGGCTTTGCCTTCCTTAAAAGGGATGGTTTGATGCGTGGAGTCCAATCTTGCCTGGGCCAGTGGATCCTTTTCTTGGAGCTCTGAGATGGACTGATGCAGGCTGATCAGAGTTGGGGCCTGCAGGACCTATAAGTTTTATGTCCTTACATCAATCTCTAGTTGTGATAGCAGTTGTTTCTGGCCACAACCGGGATTCGAACCCCGGTCTCCCGTGTGAAAGGCGGCGATCTTACCACTACACTATCCAGCAACTATATAATACAATATATAAAAAATATAATATAAATATAATATAAATATATAAAATATATAAAATATATTTTTGGCCACAACCGGGATTCGAACCCCGGTCTCCCGTGTGAAAGGCGGCGATCTTACCACTACACTATCCAGCAACTATATAATATAAGGGAGATTTACGGGAAAATACTAATACGGGAGGACGGCGCGAAAGAGAAGTAAAATACGGTAGTTTCCCGGCCAAAACGGGAGACTTGACAGCCTGAGATGGCTGTCTCTGGCCACGCCCCCTACAGTCGGTCCGGCCCCTGGCTTTTCCAGCGTGTTCGCGAAAACGACTTCATTATTTATCTGATTGATTTATCGACAGACCATCATACTTTTTAGACGTTATAATAACAACACTCTATTGATCCCCCTCTTACTGTCCATGATACACAATGACGAGACACATGTTCACTAATGACGAGAACTATTCTATTTTTCATGCCGGGTCCTTCAAATCTTACATTTACAAATCTTGTTCTTGTTCTCTGCTCGTTCCCGTAGATATATATTATTATACGGAGATTTACGGAGTCTTCAAAGACGGTCCAGCTCAAGGATCACTGTTGCTGTGGTGTAGATCAGCTGATCTGTAGTAGTCTTCTACGTACATCTTCTAGTAGACCTTCTGAGGGTACTTCACGCATTCTTGGTCGGAGGGTCCAGGTTTCCAGCTTAGCTTATTTCTTATTTCTCAGGTCAGCTGCTCTTGTATTCAGCCTACTAATATATATGGGGCTTGGTACCCAATCTCGGAATGTGGGGATGATGATATCTCCCCCCTGACCTGTCGTCCTGGCTCCCCCTTGTCGTAGCAATCGTGTTGTACCTCATCAATCTCTAGTTGTGATAGCAGTTGTTTCTGGCCACAACCGGGATTCGAACCCCGGTCTCCCGTGTGAAAGGCGGCGATCTTACCACTACACTATCCAGCAACTATATAATACAATATATAAAAAATATAATATAAATATAATATAAATATATAAAATATATAAAATATATTTTTGGCCACAACCGGGATTCGAACCCCGGTCTCCCGTGTGAAAGGCGGCGATCTTACCACTACACTATCCAGCAACTATATAATATAAGGGAGATTTACGGGAAAATACTAATACGGGAGGACGGCGGGAAAGAGAAGTAAAATACGGTAGTTTCCCGGCCAAAACGGGAGACTTGACAGCCTGAGATGGCTGTCTCTGGCCACGCCCCCTACAGTCGGTCCGGCCCCTGGCTTTTCCAGCGTGTTCGCGAAAACGACTTCATTTATTTTCTTATTGATTTATCGACAGACCATCATACTTTTTAGACGTTATAATAACAACACTCTATTGATCCCCAAAGAGAGAAATTCTCTCCTTGCCTGCCCCCTCTTACTGTCCATGATACACAAGCACATATGTAGAAAAACGTCAGCTTGGAAGCCAAGGCTGGACTTAACCTACTCTATTCTGGTATTCTGTTCTCCCAAGTAAGGCGTGGGTTCGAATCCAACTTCCGACAAAAGTTCTTCAATCGCTACAGCACAATTTGAGCCACTTACGGCTTTAATTGCTTTGTTTTATTTTTGCGTTTCAGGCAAAACTACATAACACTTAAAGACACTACGGGCATGTAAATGGAGAACGAAATTATAGTTATACCGAATCTCCTACACACAATACCAAGGTTACCAACTTTGGTCAGCTGGCCGGAGTGAGACGTTCAATTCCCGTAAGATTTCTTTGCGCCAGCCTGAGAGTCTGAAAACACGTCACACCAGATGCATGAGAGATGGAAACCTGGGATATTCAGTCGAATCAGATCAAATATGATGCTAAGTTAGTACTAAGTTAAAATATGTTCCGCACTTGTAACATGCACCCATGATTTGGAACAGCAGCATACCTGTCAAGGTTTGGATTTGAAAATAAAGGAAATTTTCCGGCACCCGCCGTGAGCCATCCCACCACCGCAACCAGGCTCCAGTATCAACAACAACAAACAAACAAATTTATTTTTATATAGCGCATTATCACAACATTACATTGTCTCAAAGCGCTTTACAGTATCCTCACCCAAAGCCCCCAGTGAGTAAGCCATAGGCGACAGTGGCAAGGAAAAACTCCCTAGAAGGAAGAAACCTTGAGAGGGACCAGACTCAAAGGGGAAGCCCATCCTCCAGGGGCCGGCAGGGATAGTCAAATAGAGAGAGGAGAGCAAGGAAGATAAGCCAATGCCGAAGCCGAGTCTTCTTCCAATTGCCAGGCAACCAGAGGTAAGGCAGCGGGTCATACATGGAAGATCAGAACGGCGAGCTGGATGCAGGGACGTCACTGGTGGTGGTCGGGTGTGCTGGATATCTTGATAGATTGAGGTCTCCAGGCATCACCCCCAGGAGGAGTAGGGGAAATAAAATGTACAATTAGGCATAGTAGAGGAGGCTATTGGCAGTGCTAAAAGCTAGGTGAGTACAATATGAAGTGCAATCTGCAAGCTCCGGCAGATATGGCTATGGCAGCATCAGTAGGAGGGAGAGGCAAGTGGGAATGCCGGCATGGGGAGTCCCTGAAATGTCAGCACTCCAGTTCCACAAGAGATTGCAAAGCTAGAGTGACAGCACTGACAATCCAGTTCATCCAAAGCCAATGGCACCGATCCCCACCCAGCTCTACACCTCACACTACAGGTCTGCCTGGGAGTGAAGAGTTAGCTAGGGCTAGAACTAGTGTCCCTATACGCTAAACTAAACAGGTGTGTTTTTAGTCTGGACTTGAGTTTTTAGTCTGGACAGAGCACGTTACTGACACACACATCTTCTTCGCAATGTTGCACACCTCTTTAAAATTTGCCTTTGTGATCTCCGATTGCCTCAATCGGACATCATTAGTGCCGACGTGGATAACTATCTGAGAGTATTTACGTTTACTTTTAGCCAGCACTTTTAAATTTGCCGAGATGTCGGTCGCTCTGGCACCCGGGAGACAATTTACAATGGTCGCTGGAGTCGCTACTCTCACGTTTCTTAGAATAGAATCACCAATTATTAGAGCACTTTCAACAGGCGTCTCAGTGGGAGTTTCACTGAGTGGGGAGAACCTGTTGGAAACGCGGATAGGCGAATGGTGCCGGTGTAAGTTTGGTTTGGATTTGCGACTATGCCGCCGGGTCGTCACCCACTCGCCTTGCTGCGAAGGCTCTGCTGCCGGAGCAGGGGGAGACTTACTGGCTATCGCGGACATATCCGGAGCCGCTAATACTGAGTCAATAAAACTCTCATTCTCCTGAATGTTATGTAACGTCCGGATACGTCCCTCTAACACTACAATCTTCTCCGTCAGTCTAGCGACTAACTGACACTTCTCACATGTATAAATACCGCTAATGACTGGAGAAGAATAGCTAAACATATTACACTCAGAACACGGAACAGTAGACATGGCGTTGTACTTACGTAAACTGAGGCTGTAAGGCTGGAAGCACCTTCTTAATTGAACGAAGATCGTGGGTCGGTACTTGCGTAGGTGATTAATCCGTCGGGGTCTGGGAAATTTTATTTATTTATTTTGGAGGATTATTAATCTTGCGAAGCTTTTTCCCAATGACTTAACTCGAATTATTATTTAGGTGATATCTATGGTTTCAAAGTTCGCGCGCTAGCAGTCAGTATCACTCTCGCAGGAAACAGGAAACAACGGAAATGACCATGTGTATCCCTTACATTTTAAGACAGGAAATATAAAATAATATAAATTATATAAAATATAATATAAATATAAATATATAAAATATATAAAATATAAAATAACCATTTGTCATTTATTTTCTATTAATTTTTCATGTTCACTCATGCGGCTCTGTCATTCACTAATGACTTGGATTTTTCATGCCGACTGACATCGTTCCTTCCCCGTGGGAGACAAATCTTACAGAACGCGTGACCCATCCTGCTCCTCTTCAGGAAAGTAAATTCGTCATCTTCGTCATCACCCCTTAAAACAATTACTGAAGCGAGACGGCGCACGCGTTACGGCGACAGATTTAAATTGTGAGTGCACTATATCTCGTCGCAAATGGTGCTTAACCACGGCGGGTCTCAAGCACAGGAGACTCCCAATTTCTAAATGACACACACTTGGCTCACAGCGCAAAGTTGTGTTAAACTTGCTTTGTCTAAAGCAGGCACACACATACGAGTATGATCCTGATAGGTAACTAAGCTATCGGTCTTATGTCCAAGCGCAACATAATTTAGGTTAGAACCTCATAACAAGTATTCCCGTTCGCTAATAGAGAGATCTCTCCCAGGATATATAGAAACGGAGACACTCGTCCGAATTGAACCTGGAAACAAAGCGCTACATCTGAGAATCTCGTCAGACATAGGGTTAAAGTTTACTGCAGTTTAATACGAAAGAACTACAATGAAATCACCGAAAATAAAACAAAATAATATAACTACTAATAATAGAAATAAAAATAACTATAATAAGCCCATATGATCCCGCTTAAATGCCTTCAGATTGCCATGAGTGCGACTTTTGCAACCAGTTGACAGTAGCGCTTCTTCACTGCACGTTCGGTCATAAAAAGTTTAAATTGTGTGCTCAGAATAAGTTTAAACCTTGTGCCTTGTGATTATTAACCAATTTTTATGCTGAATGGTCGGCTCAAACTCAATTGCGAAACACCGTGAGTCTGTTAATGTGTGACTTAAATGGAACTCATTAATAACCAGTATCACGTAATAACCTGGGTTAGAATAGAAGGCTTGTCCAACGAGCTGCGTCACCAGGTAATGTAAACGATCGGTAGCGAAGCTCCCCTCACGGCCAATGAGAGAGAGTCTCGCGATATTTCAGGCGAATTTGAGGTTTCAGAGCGTAGATCGCACAGGCAGGGATTCTTGTGAGCACTCAATGAACGGAGGCTGAAGTTGTGTAAAAGACATGCATTTATTCCTATAACTAACATAAGACAGACATTACACCTAACAAACAATAAACACGAAATAACGGAGTGGACACAAACAATGTAATCATGAAAATGCAATGACCAGATTTAAAATGAGTAACCTTAAAAGGGAAAATACTGTTCTGCAAAGCAAGCAATTTGTGGAAATACTGTCCTAAAGTAATATAGCAGGTGAATAGGAGTTTAGGTTGTTATAAATGAAAGGAAGTTTGTTTACTTGGTTGCAGAGTGGGGGGGGGGGGGGTCTTGGCAGTTGGTTGCGGAGGCTGATGAGCTGATGGGTGATGGCACTCAGGGAGGCGCGGTGTTTGCAGCGGTTGTTGGAGTGGAGCCCCTCTGATTCCCTCTCCTGGTGAAGCTTGGGCTTGGTTGCAGTTCTCTGTCCAGCTGGGTCTTCACTGATAGGCTTCAGGAGGGCTTCTTGTGGGCTTCTCTTCTCTTGGGCTGATGTTCTCTGCCTCTCTTCGTGCTGATGGTCTTTTGTTTTCTCCTCCCTTCTGTTTCTCCTCTCCTGGCTTTGTTCTGAGGTGCCAGGTTTTATAGTGTAAAGTTCGTGAATAGGAGTGACCAGGAATTCGACTCCTGGACCAATGGCTGACCATCCATTTGGCGGGCTTTCGGAAGGGGGTCTGTATCAGTCCTTTTGAGATTTATGACCAGAGTGATTTCCCTTGTATTGATGATTTTCGTTAGGCTGGTGTAACTTTTGATATATTCACTTTCGTGGTAACCACTGACCAGATTTGGAAACTGGAGTGATTTTCCATCGGTTTGATACCAAACATGCCATAGCAGCCTAGCGGTTCACACCTCATACCATCTGTAATGATTAATTAATGATTACTTATATTATGTCGTTATGTTATATTACTCACACCTTATTTTATGCCTCACAATCTATATAATTGTAAATATACTGTGTAGCTGCTGGCGCGTTCCAAACTAAATCTCATTGTACTTACAATGTCAATAAAAACATCCATCCATCCATCTAGGCAGGCCAGTGTCGCCTCCATCCTTCCTGAAGTCAGTGATTCCTTTGTCTTTGTGCTGTTTAGTGCCAAATTGTTTGCTGAACTCCAACCTATCAGTTTCTGGACCTCATCTCTGTAAGCTGACTCATAAGAACCAAAGAGATTTACAAATGAGAGGAGGCCATTCGGCCCATCAAGCTCCTTTGAGGAGAACTTAGCTAATAGCTCAAAAATCTTATCTAGCTCTGATTTAAAAGAACCCAGGGTTTTAGCTTGTGTTACAATAACAGGAAGACTATTCCATACTCTAACTACACGCTGTGTACAGAAATGCTTCATCAAATTCGTTTTAAAATGTTCTCCAGCTAATTTCCACTTATGGCCACGAGTTCTGGTATTTAAACTAACATTGAAATAGCCATTTGGCTGAACAGCATCCAGACCTGTTAGAATCTTAAACACCTGGATTATGTCCCCCCTTAGTCTCCTTTGCTCGAGGCTAAACAGATTCAGCTCAGCTAACCTCTCCTCATTAGACATTCCTCTAAGACCAGGAATCATTCTCGTTGCCCTACGTTGCACCTTTTCCAAGGCAGCAATGTCCTTCTTAAGGTATGGTAACCAAACCCGCACACAATATTCTAGGTGGGGTCTTACCAAGGAATTATATTATCGTAGCATCACTTGCCTTGTCTTAAACTCCACACACCTAGAGATGCAATGTGCCTTCTCGCGTGGTGTTCCTGCAGAGGGAGTCTGTGAGTGCTGGAGATTGGGGGAGGGGGCAGTGTGGCTATGTCTGCTCTGTGTTCCTCCAGACGAGCAAAGAAGCTGTTTAGCTCCTTTGCTAAAAGGGCGTTGCTGTTAACAGTGACGGTGTTGTTGCCTTTGAAGTTTGTAATGTGTTGTATTCCCTGCCACACCCACTGTGGGTTGTTGTATGTGAAGTAGACCTCTATTTTCTGTTTCTCTGCCTGCCTGGCAACCTTGATGCCCCTATTCAGGTTAGCTCTGGCTGCACTCTGTGTTCTTGACTGCGCTGTCTTGTCCTGTAGTATTGTATTGTTGCTCTTGTGTTTATCTTGCACTTTCTCCCTCTGTTTGTGCTCCTTTCACTCTGTATAGTTCTATCTTGCCCGCACTTGTGTCATCTTGTGTTGTTTCTGTTTTTCTTCTTTGTGTTGCACCGTGGTCCAGGAGGAACAATGTTTCCTTTCACTGTGTACTGTGTATATTGCTGAAATAACAATAAACCCACTTGACCACCTGCCTCAATTCATCCTGAAGAGTTTTCCAATGTTGTTCAAAGGTCTGTTTGTTTCGAGTGAAGGACACGCCCCTGGACGTGCTGGATAAGGGGACCACAGATCAGTGTCCTCAGTCCTGCTTCTCCCTTCAAAGCTGAGAGGAAGATGACCCGCCTGCTGCTTCTGGTTTTGGCTTATGGAGCTCTGCTTATCTCCACAGAGGCCCAGCAAGATTACCACAGTCTCCCTGCACTCACAAGACGGCCATTAAACTCGCAGTCGAAAATGCTCATCAAGGAACCCGTCAGCACATGAATTTCTATAACATCCAGGGCCGTCCGAAGGTAACTGCTGAGAAAGTGTTTACAAAAGTGTGAAACTTTCATCATCTGCAAGCTGAACTAATGAGTATCACATTGATTTTGATGTTTTAATTTCAATGCATATGATGCTTAATGTCTCTTCACAATGAAAGTGATGGTTGTATATCTCAGCCCTGGTCAATTTTACCTTCTCACAGTTTCTCTCTGAATCTGCTGCAGTCAAGTCTGTGACAGTTTGCCATTTTTTGGGTGATTATTGTTTGTTATATTGCCTTTAAAACAGTTGTAGGCAATTTTGTATATAACGTGTTTATGTGATTTAGATCAGCAGTGAATACATTGACATTGAGATTCTCTTGAGAGCAACAAAATGTCCAAAGTCAACTGCAACAGACCATCGGGCTGACTGTATTTTCATGGACAAGAGGGTAAGTAAAGAGTCACTGTGACTGTGAGCATTGGACATATCAGTTAGCAAATTAATTTAGGTTCATGTTAACTTTTTTGATGCCCTGCGGGGGAAAGTTAGCCAACAATAAAGTAACAAATACATAGGTGGCCTCAAAGAGCCAGTTCCTTCACCTTATTCTCAAATTTTAGTAGGTTTACAGGCTTAAAGGCTGGATTACCAGGCAGAAGCAAATGCTAATCATCTGAGGGGTGACCTGTAGATTATGCTTCGAGCTATGAACCCTAGCTGGCCTTATTTAAAGACCTGTGGGCTGTACTACAAAGCGGGTTTTACATACCCAGAGTTAACTCAATCGAGCCAGGTTAACTAAAACTCATTGTTGAAATCAGCCTTAAATGGCAGTGTGGTGTTTTGTGGTGAAAGGGCAGGACTTAACTCTTGTTTTAATTAGAAAGCCAGTAATTAAACCTGGTCAGAGCAGGGTAGATGTGCAGTGTGAATTACCCTTTAAATTTACCTCTTTAAATAGTGAACTACAGGACCACTTAGCTTGATCGGAGGACAGTATTTTAATACAGAGCAGTGTTCAGTTAAACGGGATTTGTTGTTCATACTTTTAGATGAACTTGCTTTGTATAATATAGCCTTATGGTGACCCTGCTTTGGAAGCTCTTTCCTCTAAAATTGTTCTGTGTCATTAAACCCTGCACTCCAGCAGCTCTGCCTTAAATCATTAGATATATCTTTACTACACCTTCTCTCACTGTATTTATTGCCCACCACTCTTTAAATACTGTTTTTGTGTGTCTGTGTGTTTTTGCAGCCATTCATTAACTGTAGAGTTTGCAGCAGACGGTCTGGTAATGATCTTACACATCCATCAAATGACTGTGTACCAAACAAGAAAGTGGATGAAGTAAGTGTAGAGAGTCTTAGCATTATGGAAATGTAACAGGTGTGTGAATTGTGTCTAAACATGTGGTTAAACTTTGATTGTGTTTGTACATGCAAAAATTTGATCAGAGTACTGTTTATTAATGACAATGTTACTTTTAATCTGAACAACAGTGGCAGCACCAAGGAAAAGCTTGGGGGGGGGGGCTCTAGCTCCTCCTCCAATGACCATAGTACCCCCACAGCACCCCCAAAATATTGGTTTCATTTTTTCTTTAACTATCTGTAAAATCTGTATATTGTGTAAGACATTTTTGCGGTTTTTACAGCATACTTGTAGTGTATTTTTTCTTCAAAGTACACATAGAGGCTCTGTGAGCTAGACGTTAGAATTTCATATTTTATCCTATTTTATCCATGCTGTAGCTTATCGTGCTGTGTGCTTCTATACACCATCTACATAAGCTGAAAAGCTAAAGCACCCGGTCTAAATAATCTCACTCCCCTATAGCACCTGTAGCATTAAGTCACTGGCGCTGCCACTGCTGAATAAACGACTCCAATCTGACTAAACCGCTTAACTTTTCCTCCCCATGTTACATTTCAGGACAAACGACGTAATATGTGTCCTTCTGATAAACCTCTTCTCAGACCTAAAACTGCCTTGGCTTCCAAGGACACTAAAGAAGCTGAAGGAGACCGTCTGGCTGTTTCTGATGGCTGATGGTCCTGCAATGTGGACCAGAGGAGGAAACTGGGAGGGAAAATGCTTTGCTTTATATCATGCCCACCCAAAGCCCCCAGTGAGTAAGCCATAGGCGCCGATAGCATGGAAAAACTCCCAAGAAGGAAGAAACCTTGGGAGGGACCAAACTCAAAGGGGGAGCCCATCCTCCTGGGGCCGGCAAAGTGTAGGTGCAGGATCACAAAAGAACTTGACGAGAGAAACGAGAGAATTCGACTGTCCCTCACAAAAACTGTAAAGTTTTAGTGGCTAAATTGCTTTTTCTATGCCTTTTCAAACAGGAGGAGATTTGTTTGGCTATACGTAGAAATTTTCTATACAATTTAGACAGCACAGAATCATTAACCTACTTTAATGCATTTATTAATACAACCACATATTTCACACATTTTGACATCAGTCATGCAGTGAAGATACAGTCTCTTTATTTCTTGACGCCAACCCTCCCCATTAATCCGGGCTTGGGACCGACACCTAGTTGAGCTGGCTTTCTCCCTTAAGTGGCTGGGTTAGGCTAAACTATGTACATATTTATGAAGACTACTATAAATTTATAAAGACCTCCCTAAATATGTAGTCTAACAAAACGCAGTTTAAAGAAGGTAGCCTACCTGGTAAACAAAGAAATTAAAAGGCCCACAGCATATAATCGGGCTATATCCAAGCAGTTTTTAAGAACGTAACCTACATGGCGAAATTGAATTACTTTCTGGACCAACAAACGCAACCAGACATGAACATTATGCACCTTCCTAGTCTTGATGTATGTCGTCATACAGATGAGGACGTTAAGGCAGCCTTTAGGTCCGACCCATCATGCACTGCAGTTTTTTGCAAATTCCTCAGATGGAAAACCATTAAATACCTCTTCTATTACCTTATATTACCTTATATTCATGTAATAAATATACAAATATCAATTAGTTGGAAATCAGCCAGACAGACGTAATTACTACAAATGGTTTCCACTGTATTTGTGACTCTGAGTGCCGCAGGCTTGGATGCAGTGCCGCACCATTTTGTAAGTAAATTAATAAATATTAATGAGACATCACCTACCACCCTGCAAAAAAGAAATTTGCCGCTCGTCCCCCTGCACATGAACCAACATGGCTGTGTCAACCAGCGGAGCTCCGGAGCCTCTGGAGAAACACGCGGCAAAAAAGGCTCGCATACGGTCTTCCAGAGTTTGGGAATACTTCAGTCATGACACCTTTTCTGCGCCTCTACTGTAGCTGGCGTTAATGACGCTGTTTCAGCCATTTTATATTTTCTGTTTACTTATTCTGTCATGTAAGACTGAGACAAATTATCGTTTACGACTATTCTTACACACTGTAGCCTGACTTGCTGACTTAAGTAAGCTTAACTATAAGCTACCTTTGCTAGTGTTTGTGAATAACATGTTTCTCTAGTTATGAAATTATTCCATGTTTTAGCATCTGTTTCAACATTAAAGTCAAATTGGTATATTGAAATATGTAAAAACTATTGAACTATTAGCTTAAGTCTAACATAGAAAATCCTACTGAATCTCTTAAGATTTTCCTTTTTTGTTAATGCACTAATGTTTAAGAAGTGTCTTAAATTGAATTTCAGATTTGTGTGTGGGTGGGAGTGGGTGAATTGTATTAAATTCATACATTCATTCTTTTGGCTCAGACATTACTGACCTAAAACAAATTGAGGCATTGGGTAAGTGCTTAAATTAGCTACTAAATGGCAAAAAATATTCTAAATATCACATTTTCCATTCTTCGGTATAATTTTAATGAATCACCTATGCTGCCAAACATTAACGCATAGATTGTCACAACACTCTATGTTTTAGTTCTTCTTTATGTGTATAGGACGGTGTGATGGTTCTGGTGGTGGGTGTGGCCGACGCTGCTCGCGATGTTTGGCTATGCTGCAGTCCCAGGGACCAAGTTGGAACACATTTCCACCTTCAAGCTTAGGTGGAAAAACGGCACCGAGACCCAGCAGCAGGACAACTTCTTGTCCAGACAACCAGCCCTGCTTCATCATTGAAGTAAGCCCTGTGAACAGGAGCGAGATGTACTTCTGCAGTGGATGTTATAGCGGAAAGAACATCCCCATCCTCACGTCTGCCGGAGTGCCCCCTCAAGTGGGTGTGTGACTTAACTCGATGGATGAATTGGACAGAATGTACTGTTACTAGAGGTCGACCGATATGGGTTTTTCAAGTCAAGGGTCAGGCGATGGCCGATATATGCTGCTGATTTTTTTTGGCCGATAATTGGACGTTTTCTCCTCTATTTGCATGGTAAAATATCACACTAATAATAACAAACGATACACAAAATTTCTCAATTTAGCATTTATTGAATACTCAACTTGGAAACAATAACACATTTATAAACAATAAAAATAGCAGCATCAGAATCTCTGTTAGTGCACAATATAGCAGCAAACTCCTCATGTTTGACGGAAGGAAATTTGTAAACAATACAAAAAGGAATAAGCATGTTATCTTTAGTTGTAATCCCACTTCCAGTCCCTGAGTCTTACTCACCACACTCATACTTCACAGCAAACAGACAGCAGTTAATTAACCAGAAGAGAAAAATGCAAAAACACAACAGAACTTGTAAATAATAACAAACTAATAGACAATAAAAATAGCAGCATCAGAATCTCTATTAGTGCCAAATATAGCAGCAAACTCCTCATGTCTGACGGAAGGAAAATTTGTAAATACACAAAGGAATGAGCACATCTTCAGTTTTAATCCCATTTCCAGTCCCTGAGTCTTCCTCATCCCACAAGCAGGCAAGGCATGTCACCCCGGTTGTGTGACACTTATTTTATATAATAAAATAAGTGCCCCCTGCGGCCCCAGAGCCCGAGCAGCCGTCTCCGCTGCCTGCAGCTACCGCGCCCACGTCCGAGGCGCTTTCCCTGCCTGCAGCTCCCGGGCAGGCGCCCCCTCTGCAGCCTGCAGCTCCAGTCCCTGGCCCCACTCCAGTCCCTTCTCCCCCTGTGACTCTGGTACCCTCACCCCGACGAGCCCGACCCCGGCCGCAGGTCCTTATGTCTGTGTCCCATAAGGGGAGAGGACACAGACGCACGGCTGGGGTCCCACCCGCCCAGCCCCCTGGCTCGCCCTCCCTCGCCGGCGCTAGGGCTTGGTCGGCACCTGCGGGTCCTGGCCCTCCGGGTCGGCTGTCGTCTGCGGGTCCCCCTCCGCGGCCTCGTCGCCCTGCCTCGGTCCCTCCTCCGGCGTCTTATCGGTTGCCTGCGGGCCCCCCGACGGCGGCTCCTCATTCGCCTGCTGGTCCTCCCGCTCTGGCGTGTCGGAGGACGTCGCCGTCTGCTGCGGCTCCCCCTCTCTCCTTGCCCTCGCCAGGGTCCCTTCCAGCTCCTTCGTCCCCTTCCCTGGTCTCCCCTCCGACTCCCTCCTTCGTCCCTGCGTCTGTCCCTCACCCCGTCTCCTCGGCCCCTCCGGCTCCGGCCTCCCGGCCGCCTGCAGCCCTTCCGGCTGCCTCCCGTCGCCCGCTGGGTCTCCCTCGGGCTCCTCTTGGTTCCCCCTCCTTCTCTCCCTGGCCTCCCGTCTTTGTCCCTCCTGCCTCTGCTCCCCCTCGCTTTGTTCCTCCTGTCTCTGTCCCTCCTCTCTTTGTCCCTCGTCCCTCTGGCTTCTGCTCCTCTTTCCCCGATGTTCCCTTCGTTCACTCCCGGTCCTTTTGTCCTGCCTGTTCCCTCCGTGTCCCCCTTTCTGATCTGTTTCTCTGCCTTTCCTGTCTTATGTCAAGTCTTGTCCTGGCTCCTTCCCCTGTGCCAGTTCTGTCTGTCCGTTCTGTTCCCTGTCCCTCATTAATGAGGTTTTATATAGATATACATATATGCCCGGCTTGTCCGCTCCTCGTGTGTGCCACGCCCCCTGATTACCCACGTGTGCTTCCCTGATCGTCTCCTGCTTTGCCCGATTACTTTGATTAGTCATGACCTATTTTAAGTCCTGGTCTTACCTGTTTGCCCTGTCCGTCATTGTAGTTTGTCAATGCCTGCGTTCCGTCCTGCTCTACCCGCTCCGTTTCCCCGATTAAAGACCCGTTTTCACAAACACAAAAAAAACTATATGTATACATATACATACACTGAACAAAAATATAAACGCAACACTTTTGTTTTTGCTCCCATTTTTCATGAGATGGACTTAAAGATCTACAATTCATTCCAGATACACAATATTACCATTTCTCTCAAACATTTCTCACAAATCAGTCTAAATGTGTGATAGTGAGCACTTCTGCTTTGCTGAGATAATCCATCCCACCTCACAGGTGTGCCACATCAAGATGCTGATCTGACATCATGGGTAGTGCACAGGTGTACCTTATACTGCCCACAATAAAAGGCCACCCTGGAATGTGCAGTTTTGTCTCACAGCAAAATGCCACAGATGCCACAAGCATTGAGGGAGCGTGCAATTGGCATGCTGACAGCAGGAATGTCAACCAGATCTGTTGCTCGTGCATTGAATGTTCATTTCTCAACCATAAGCCGTCTCCAAAGGCGTTTCAGAGAATATGGCAGTACATCCAACCGGCCTCACAACCGCAGACCACGTGTAACCACACCAGCCCAGGACCTCCACATCCAGCAGGTTCACCTCCAAGATCGTCTGAGACCAGCCACTCAGACAGATGATGCACGGCCCCATGTTGCAAGGATCTGTACACAGTTCTTGGAAGCTGAAAATGTCCCAGTTCTTGCATGGCCAGCATACTCACCGGACATGTCACCCGTTGAGCATGTTTGGGATGTGCTTGACCGGCGTATACGACAGCGTGTACCAGTTCCCACTAATATCCAACAACTTCGCACAGCCATTGAAGAGGAGTGGACCAACATTCCACAGGCCACAATTGACAATCTGATAAACTCTATGCGAAGAAGATGTGTTGCATTGTATGAGGCAAATGGTGGTCACACCAGATACTGACCGGTTCTGAGTCCCCAGACCCCCAATAAAGCAAAAAACTGCACATTCCAGGGTGGCCATTTATTGTGGGCAGTATAAGGTACACCTGTGCACTACCCATGATGTCAGATCAGCATCTTGATGTGGCACACCTGTGAGGTGGGATGGATTATCTCAGCAAAGCAGAAGTGCTCACTATCACACATTTAGACTGATTTGTGAGAAATGTTTGAGAGAAATGGTAATATTGTGTATCTGGAATGAATTGTAGGTCTTTAAGTCCATCTCATGAAAAATGGGAGCAGAAACAAGAGTGTTGCGTTTATATTTTTGTTCAGTATATATATTTATGGGTGTATCGAGACTAGATGGTCAGTATGGATAACTAAGGTGCACTAAAACTGGGTGAGCAGGCAAGGCATGTCACCCAGGTTGTGTGACAATTATTTTATATAAATGTATATATATATATATATATTCCATCCACCATCCCTCCTTTACGGAGAACTGCGTTATTTTTCTTTTCTATTGCTAATAAAAAAACTATATATATGTACATATATATATATATATATATATATATATATATATATATATATATATATATATATATGGGTGTATCGAGACTAGATGGTCAGTATGGATAACTAAGGTGCACTAAAATTGGGTGAGCAGGCAAGGCATGTCACCCAGGTTGTGTGACAATTATTTTATATATATGCATATACATATTCCATCCACCATCCCTCCTTTATGGAGAACTGCGTTATTTTTATTGTCTATTGCAAAAAAAAAACAGAAAAACTATATATATATATATATATATATATATATATATATACATATATATTCATGGGTGTATCGAGACTAGATGGTCATTCTGGATAACTAAAGTGCACTAAAATTGGGTGAGCAGGCAAGGCATGTCACCCAGGTTGTGTGACAATTATTTTATATAAATGTATATATATATATATATATTCCATCCACCATCCCTCCTTTACGGAGAACTGCGTTATTTTTCTTTTCTATTGCTAATAAAAAAACTATATATATATACATATATATTTATGGGTGTATCGAGACTAGATGGTCATTATGAATAACTAAGGTGCACTAAAATTGGGTGAGCAGGCAAGGCATGTCACCCCGGTTGTGTGACAATTATTTTATATATATATTCCATCCACCATCCCTCCTTTACGGAGGACTGCTTTATTTTTAATATCCATTGCGAAAAAAAAACACAAGAAAAAGAAAAAATATCTATATATATACATATATATATATATATATATATATATATGGGTGTGTCGAGACTAGATGGTCAGTATGGATAACTAAAGTGCACTAAAATTGGGTGAGCAGGCAAGGCATGTCACCCAGGTTGTGTGACAATTATTTTATATAAATGTATATATATATATATATATATATATATATATATATATATATATATATATATTCCATCCACCATCCCTCCTTTACGGAGAACTGTGTTATTTTTCTTTTCTATTGCTAATAAAAAAACTATATATATGTACATATATATATATATATATATATGGGTGTATCGAGACTAGTTGGTCATTATGGATAACTAAGTTGCACTAAAATTGGGTGAGCAGGCAAGGCATGTCACCCAGGTTGTGTGACAATTATTTTATATATATGTATATATATATTCCATCCACCATCCCTCCTTTATGGAGAACTGCGCTATTTTTATTGTCTATTGCAAAAAAAAAAAAAAAAAAAAACAATACATATATATACATATATATTTATGGGTGTATCGAGACTAGATGGTCATTATGAATAACTAAGGTGCACTAAAATTGGGTGAGCAGGCAAGGCATGTCACCCCGGTTGTGTGACAATTATTTTATATATATATTCCATCCACCATCCCTCCTTTACGGAGAACTGCGTTATTTTTATTGTCCATTGCGAAAAAAAAAAAACTATATATATACATATATATTTATGGGTGTATCGAGACTAGTTGGTCATTATGGATAACTAAGTTGCACTAAAATTGGGTGAGCAGGCAAGGCATGTCACCCAGGTTGTGTGACAATTATTTTATATATATGTATGTATATATTCCATCCACCATCCCTCCTTTACGGAGAACTGCGTTATTTTTCTTTTCTATTGCTAATAAAAAAACTATATATATGTACATATATATATATATATATTTATGGGTGTATCGAGACTAGTTGGTCATTATGGATAACTAAGGTGCACTAAAATTGGGTGAGCAGGCAAGGCATGTCTCCCCAGTTGTGTGACAATTATTTTATATAAATGTATATATATATTCCCTCCACCACCCCTCCTTTACGGAGGACTGCTTTATTTTTAATATCCATTGCGAAAAAAAAAACACAAGAAAAAGAAAAAATATCTATATATATACATATATATATATATATATATATATATATATATATGGGTGTGTCGAGACTAGATGGTCAGTATGGATAACTGAGGTGCACTAAAATTGGGTGAGCAGGCAAGGCATGTCACCCAGGTTGTGTGACAATTATTTTATATATATGCATATACATATTCCATCCACCATCCCTCCTTTACGGAGAACTGCGTTATTTTTATTGTCTATTGCAAAAAAAAAACAGAAAAAACTATATATATATATATATATATATATATATATATATATATATATATATATATATATATATATATACATATATATTCATGGGTGTATCGAGACTAGATGGTCATTATGGATAACTAAAGTGCACTAAAATTGGGTGAGCAGGCAAGGCATGTCACCCAGGTTGTGTGACAATTATTTTATATAAATGTATATATATATATATATATTCCATCCACCATCCCTCCTTTACGGAGAACTGCGTTATTTTTCTTTTCTATTGCTAATAAAAAAACTATATATATATACATATATATTTATGGGTGTATCGAGACTAGATGGTCATTATGAATAACTAAGGTGCACTAAAATTGGGTGAGCAGGCAAGGCATGTCACCCCGGTTGTGTGACAATTATTTTATATATATATTCCATCCACCATCCCTCCTTTACGGAGAACTGCGTTATTTTTCTTTTCTATTGCTAATAAAAAAACTATATATATGTACATATATATATATATATATGGGTGTATCGAGACTAGTTGGTCATTATGGATAACTAAGTTGCACTAAAATTGGGTGAGCAGGCAAGGCATGTCACCCAGGTTGTGTGACAATTATTTTATATATATATGTATATATATATTCCCTCCACCACCCCTCCTTTACGGAGGACTGCTTTATTTTTAATATCCATTGCGAAAAAAAAACACAAGAAAAAGAAAAAATATCTATATATATATACATATATATATATATATATATATATATATATATATATATATATATATATGGGTGTGTCGAGACTAGATGGTCAGTATGGATAACTAAAGTGCACTAAAATTGGGTGAGCAGGCAAGGCATGTCACCCAGGTTGTGTGACAATTATTTTATATAAATGTATATATATATATATATATATATATATATATATATATATATATATATATATATATATATATATATTCCATCCACCATCCCTCCTTTACGGAGAACTGCGTTATTTTTCTTTTCTATTGCTAATAAAAAAACTATATATATGTACATATATATATATATATATGGGTGTATCGAGACTAGTTGGTCATTATGGATAACTAAGTTGCACTAAAATTGGGTGAGCAGGCAAGGCATGTCACCCAGGTTGTGTGACAATTATTTTATATATATATGTATATATATATTCCCTCCACCACCCCTCCTTTACGGAGGACTGCTTTATTTTTAATATCCATTGCGAAAAAAAAACACAAGAAAAAGAAAAAATATCTATATATATACATATATATATATATATATATATATATATGGGTGTGTCGAGACTAGATGGTCAGTATGGATAACTAAGGTGCACTAAAATTGGGTGAGCAGGCAAGGCATGTCACCCAGGTTGTGTGACAATTATTTTATATAAATGTATATATATATATATATATTCCATCCACCATCCCTCCTTTACGGAGAACTGCGTTATTTTTCTTTTCTATTGCTAATAAAAAAACTATATATATATGTACATATATATATATATATGGGTGTATCGAGACTAGTTGGTCATTATGGATAACTAAGTTGCACTAAAATTGGGTGAGCAGGCAAGGCATGTCACCCAAGTTGTGTGACAATTATTTTATATATATGTATATATATATTCCATCCACCATCCCTCCTTTATGGAGAACTGCGTTATTTTTATTGTCTATTGCAAAAAAAAAAACAAAAAAAACTATATATATATACATATATATTTATGGGTGTATCGAGACTAGATGGTCATTATGAATAACTAAGGTGCACTAAAACTGGGTGAGCAGGCAAGGCATGTCACCCAGGTTGTGTGACAATTATTTTATATATATGTATATATATATTCCATCCACCATCCCTCCTTTATGGAGAACTGCGTTATTTTTATTGTCTATTGCAAAAAAAAAAACAAAAAAACTATATATATATATACATATATATATATGGGTGTATCGAGACTAGAAGGTCATTATGCATAACTAAAGTGCACTAAAATTGGGTGAGCAGGAAAGGCATGTCACCCCAGTTGTGTGACAATTATTTTATATATATGTATATATATATATATATTCCCTCCACCACCCCTCCTCTACGGAGGACTGCTTTATTTTTATTTCCATTGCAAAAATAAAAAATTTTAAAACACAAAAAAAAAAAAAAAACGAAAATAATAATAATAAAAATAATTTTGAATGTGTATTCAAATAAGTTTGAATGTGTGTGAACTATATATAAATATATATATACACATGCATATACAGAAATATATACACACACACACATATATATATATACACACACACACACAGACACACACTCACATAAACACATACACACACTGTGTACAGTCTTATGCAAAGGTTTGGCACCCCTTGACAAATAACATCTTTTCAATTACAAAAGCAACAATATCAGTTAATACAGTCTCTTTAGGAACTGGGGGAAAAATACACAATATTTTCAGCAAACATTGATGAATAGTTACTTTTTATGCCATAAATTGAACAAAATTACAAAATAAAAACATTATTATGGCACTCTGCAAAAGTTTGGGCACCCTACGTAATCAGTACTTAGTAACACCTCCTCTGCCAGATATCACAGCTTACAAGCGCTTCTTATAGCCAGCTGAAAGGCTTTCAGTTCTTGTACTTGGGATTTTCTCACATTCTTCCTTGCAAAAGGCTTCTAGTTCTGTAATATTCTAATATATCAAGGGCTGTATTGTCAAATAGGAGATCGGCAGCATTCTCCCACCTGAGAAAACTGTACTACAATGCCCTTGATAGTGTGTAGAAACACACTCGTCAGCTCTAGTCCTCCTGTAACAACGCAAAAGGACTGGCAACCCTCAGGTATTTATGCGTGCGATTGTATGATAAATTCACCCTGACAGTCTCACACTTCTCTTGGTACCAACAGGTCTCATGGAATATATAAAAGGCAACTGCAACAATTATACTCGGCACTAAACATCGAGGCACGGAAATGCAGCAGAGCTTGTGTATTTCTCAGGATGCATTCTAGTAAAATGCCCGGAAAATGAGCTAAAGACATATTTCAAGGGGCACTATATAAAACCGATGGAAATTTTACTGATTAAATAAAAGGAAAAGCATCGTTTGAAAAATCACAAATGTTTCTAAGATTCAATGCATCGCTTTTTGACCACATCATAGCGATGAACACATCATTGTTCCTGACAATGTCCTAATACAGAAATAAAACTTTATGTTGGTAAACTCAAAAAGCCTTCAGCTGTCACACTGGCTAACGATCTCAAACGATTATAAAGCAGCATTTTGAAAAGCGCTGTTTTAAAATAACAGATACAACACTTACCTTGTCTTCTGGCCAAATGCTTTTCACGGCTTGGCACTCCAACGGTGCTGAAACGAAATTTGTATTTCCTCCTACCTCGTTGGCCCTTCAGTTCTTCTTTTCTCCCTTTGGATGTTTTTTTCCTTCTTCTTTGGATATTGTTTTTTATTTTTGTTTGTTTTTTTTTACTTTGCATGTTTTTCCTTCTTCGGATATTATTTTTTTGGCTTATTTTTTTAGACGATGTTTTTTTCGTCTTCTTTAAAAATTGATTTTTTTCGTCTTCTTTAAATATTGTTTTTTTTTTCATCCTTTTGATGTTGTTTTACGGAACAAGAGCCGTACAGTGCTACTCTATCAGGAGGTAGCGCCAACTGAACGCCTTGAAGCAGTACCCAGCTCTTTTATAGGGAGCGTCAACCCGAAGTCAAGTTCTAGAACGTTGCACTCACTTTTCATTGGTTTCCCAGCTATGCTGTCAGAATAATGTTTGCTGATTGGTCGAAAATTTTAAAACGTACCCGAGTACTGTAAAAAAAACTCAAGATCTTGCTACCCTACGGAGCACCCATAAGGTGATTTTTTTTATACGTTATATGCAGCTATTTGTAGCAGGCCGTAATTAGACTAATCCACCCTTTGTCAATAAAGCCAACAAGAGAACAGGTTGCCCAAAGTTTGCTCAGGTACACGCCACAGCACAACCTTAAAAACACATCCAGCACAAATCACACTAGTGAATGACACAGCAAATCACAGCAATAAAAAAGACCCCTATGGGCAATCCAGCACCCAGACTACAGGTGCCAAAAGGCCCAGCCTGCCTAATAATGAACCCAAAATATACATACAACAAAGAAAAAGACACAAACAAAAAAGAAAATAAAACTAGCCAGCTGCTCCCACTAAACCCCGCTCCCGAGGCCACTAAGCCGGCTGGCTTGATAATACACGATACAACCTCAGATAAAACATATTAAAGCAACACCAGGGAGGTTTACAACCTGATCCTTAAAATTATCGACCCGTAATTCCACCTTGAAAACCCCTAAAGAACAGTAGTTTACCCCATGACTCACTGCCCCATTCAAACAAAAAAAAAAACAGGTTTTTTGGGGTAACCTTTAGGTCAGCTCTTCAAAACCAGGTATGAGGACTCTTCAGCTAATCAGTCCTCTAATTAGAAATCTAATTAGGGAGTTGCAGCGAAAACCTGCATACACACCGGCCCTTTGCGGATAAGATTGTTCACCCCTGAAACAAGCAAACAGAAAGGCTGCTACACTGCAAATTCAATATGCCCGCCGATGCTCCACCAAATCTATCAGGACCCTGCCTGTCTTTCCCGTGCCTGCTCCTTTGCCAATATGCCCTACCATCGGAACATGCACAGCCATCTCGCCCCGGCTATGCCTCCAGTCCGAACTGCAGTTCCTATACCTGCCTATAATTGCCTGGCTACAATCCATCCCCCAAAATGAAATTGATGACCCAACGATCACAGCTAAGAATTCTATCCCCAAACCACTGGTCTTCCTCCCCAACCGAACGATCATTCACTGACCGTGGTAACTTATAAGGGTTGGTATGATGACCAGTGGTGGACCTCACCGAACGTTTAACTGGTCTCTACACCTCGGGGGGGACATAACCTCCTCCATTATACGAGGCCTACTTGTGGATGCTCTATTGCGACCCCTCCCACCAGCCCTGTCCCCGTAAAATCACAGAGTCCTCATCCGATTCCATTTCTGTTGCCCCTGTGGGCAACCCAGACTCAGGAGACATTACCAGAACATCTTCCCCTGACATAACAACCCCCTGTGGTACTGGACGCAACTCTGTTCGGTGAACTTGACGGACAACCCCGTCCCCCTCCATTGGAGTTGCAGAGTAAACTGCACCCTGATCTTGGGGACACTTGTAACATGCACCCATGATTTGGAACAGCAGCATACCTGTCAAGGTTTGGATTTGAAAATAAAGGAAATTTTCCGGCACCCGCCGTGAGCCATCCCACCACCGCAACCAGGCTCCAGTATCCCTTACATTTTAAGACAGGAAATATAAAATAATATAAATTATATAAAATATAATATAAATATAAATATATAAAATATATAAAATATAAAATAACCATTTGTCATTTATTTTCTATTAATTTTTCATGTTCACTCATGCGGCTCTGTCATTCACTAATGACTTGGATTTTTCATGCCGACTGACATCGTTCCTTCCCCGTGGGAGACAAATCTTACAGAACGCGTGACCCATCCTGCTCCTCTTCAGGAAAGTAAATTCGTCATCTTCGTCATCACCCCTTAAAACAATTACTGAAGCGAGACGGCGCACGCGTTACGGCGACAGATTTAAATTGTGAGTGCACTATATCTCGTCGCAAATGGTGCTTAACCACGGCGGGTCTCAAGCACAGGAGACTCCCAATTTCTAAATGACACACACTTGGCTCACAGCGCAAAGTTGTGTTAAACTTGCTTTGTCTAAAGCAGGCACACACATACGAGTATGATCCTGATAGGTAACTAAGCTATCGGTCTTATGTCCAAGCGCAACATAATTTAGGTTAGAACCTCATAACAAGTATTCCCGTTCGCTAATAGAGAGATCTCTCCCAGGATATATAGAAACGGAGACACTCGTCCGAATTGAACCTGGAAACAAAGCGCTACATCTGAGAATCTCGTCAGACATAGGGTTAAAGTTTACTGCAGTTTAATACGAAAGAACTACAATGAAATCACCGAAAATAAAACAAAATAATATAACTACTAATAATAGAAATAAAAATAACTATAATAAGCCCATATGATCCCGCTTAAATGCCTTCAGATTGCCATGAGTGCGACTTTTGCAACCAGTTGACAGTAGCGCTTCTTCACTGCACGTTCGGTCATAAAAAGTTTAAATTGTGTGCTCAGAATAAGTTTAAACCTTGTGCCTTGTGATTATTAACCAATTTTTATGCTGAATGGTCGGCTCAAACTCAATTGCGAAACACCGTGAGTCTGTTAATGTGTGACTTAAATGGAACTCATTAATAACCAGTATCACGTAATAACCTGGGTTAGAATAGAAGGCTTGTCCAACGAGCTGCGTCACCAGGTAATGTAAACGATCGGTAGCGAAGCTCCCCTCACGGCCAATGAGAGAGAGTCTCGCGATATTTCAGGCGAATTTGAGGTTTCAGAGCGTAGATCGCACAGGCAGGGATTCTTGTGAGCACTCAATGAACGGAGGCTGAAGTTGTGTAAAAGACATGCATTTATTCCTATAACTAACATAAGACAGACATTACACCTAACAAACAATAAACACGAAATAACGGAGTGGACACAAACAATGTAATCATGAAAATGCAATGACCAGATTTAAAATGAGTAACCTTAAAAGGGAAAATACTGTTCTGCAAAGCAAGCAATTTGTGGAAATACTGTCCTAAAGTAATATAGCAGGTGAATAGGAGTTTAGGTTGTTATAAATGAAAGGAAGTTTGTTTACTTGGTTGCAGAGTGGGGGGGGGGGGGGTCTTGGCAGTTGGTTGCGGAGGCTGATGAGCTGATGGGTGATGCCACTCAGGGAGGCGCGGTGTTTGCAGCGGTTGTTGGAGTGGAGCCCCTCTGATTCCCTCTCCTGGTGAAGCTTGGGCTTGGTTGCAGTTCTCTGTCCAGCTGGGTCTTCACTGATAGGCTTCAGGAGGGCTTCTTGTGGGCTTCTCTTCTCTTGGGCTGATGTTCTCTGCCTCTCTTCGTGCTGATGGTCTTTTGTTTTCTCCTCCCTTCTGTTTCTCCTCTCCTGGCTTTGTTCTGAGGTGCCAGGTTTTATAGTGTAAAGTTCGTGAATAGGAGTGACCAGGAATTCGACTCCTGGACCAATGGCTGACCATCCATTTGGCGGGCTTTCGGAAGGGGGTCTGTATCAGTCCTTTTGAGATTTATGACCAGAGTGATTTCCCTTGTATTGATGATTTTCGTTAGGCTGGTGTAACTTTTGATATATTCACTTTCGTGGTAACCACTGACCAGATTTGGAAACTGGAGTGATTTTCCATCGGTTTGATACCAAACATGCCATAGCAGCCTAGCGGTTCACACCTCATACCATCTGTAATGATTAATTAATGATTACTTATATTATGTCGTTATGTTATATTACTCACACCTTATTTTATGCCTCACAATCTATATAATTGTAAATATACTGTGTAGCTGCTGGCGCGTTCCAAACTAAATCTCATTGTACTTACAATGTCAATAAAAACATCCATCCATCCATCTAGGCAGGCCAGTGTCGCCTCCATCCTTCCTGAAGTCAGTGATTCCTTTGTCTTTGTGCTGTTTAGTGCCAAATTGTTTGCTGAACTCCAACCTATCAGTTTCTGGACCTCATCTCTGTAAGCTGACTCATAAGAACCAAAGAGATTTACAAATGAGAGGAGGCCATTCGGCCCATCAAGCTCCTTTGAGGAGAACTTAGCTAATAGCTCAAAAATCTTATCTAGCTCTGATTTAAAAGAACCCAGGGTTTTAGCTTGTGTTACAATAACAGGAAGACTATTCCATACTCTAACTACACGCTGTGTACAGAAATGCTTCATCAAATTCGTTTTAAAATGTTCTCCAGCTAATTTCCACTTATGGCCACGAGTTCTGGTATTTAAACTAACATTGAAATAGCCATTTGGCTGAACAGCATCCAGACCTGTTAGAATCTTAAACACCTGGATTATGTCCCCCTTAGTCTCCTTTGCTCGAGGCTAAACAGATTCAGCTCAGCTAACCTCTCCTCATTAGACATTCCTCTAAGACCAGGAATCATTCTCGTTGCCCTACGTTGCACCTTTTCCAAGGCAGCAATGTCCTTCTTAAGGTATGGTAACCAAACCCGCACACAATATTCTAGGTGGGGTCCTTACCAAGGAATTATATTATCGTAGCATCACTTGCCTTGTCTTAAACTCCACACACCTAGAGATGCAATGTGCCTTCTCGCGTGGTGTTCCTGCAGAGGGAGTCTGTGAGTGCTGGAGATTGGGGGAGGGGGCAGTGTGGCTATGTCTGCTCTGTGTTCCTCCAGACGAGCAAAGAAGCTGTTTAGCTCCTTTGCTAAAAGGGCGTTGCTGTTAACAGTGACGGTGTGTTGCCTTTGAAGTTTGTAATGTGTTGTATTCCCTGCCACACCCACTGTGGGTTGTTGTATGTGAAGTAGACCTCTATTTTCTGTTTCTCTGCCTGCCTGGCAACCTTGATGCCCCTATTCAGGTTAGCTCTGGCTGCACTCTGTGTTCTTGACTGCGCTGTCTTGTCCTGTAGTATTGTATTGTTGCTCTTGTGTTTATCTTGCACTTTCTCCCTCTGTTTGTGCTCCTTTCACTCTGTATAGTTCTATCTTGCCCGCACTTGTGTCATCTTGTGTTGTTTCTGTTTTTCTTCTTTGTGTTGCACCGTGGTCCAGGAGGAACAATGTTTCCTTTCACTGTGTACTGTGTATATTGCTGAAATAACAATAAACCCACTTGACCACCTGCCTCAATTCATCCTGAAGAGTTTTCCAATGTTGTTCAAAGGTCTGTTTGTTTCGAGTGAAGGACACGCCCCTGGACGTGCTGGATAAGGGGACCACAGATCAGTGTCCTCAGTCCTGCTTCTCCCTTCAAAGCTGAGAGGAAGATGACCCGCCTGCTGCTTCTGGTTTTGGCTTATGGAGCTCTGCTTATCTCCACAGAGGCCCAGCAAGATTACCACAGTCTCCCTGCACTCACAAGACGGCCATTAAACTCGCAGTCGAAAATGCTCATCAAGGAACCCGTCAGCACATGAATTTCTATAACATCCAGGGCCGTCCGAAGGTAACTGCTGAGAAAGTGTTTACAAAAGTGTGAAACTTTCATCATCTGCAAGCTGAACTAATGAGTATCACATTGATTTTGATGTTTTAATTTCAATGCATATGATGCTTAATGTCTCTTCACAATGAAAGTGATGGTTGTATATCTCAGCCCTGGTCAATTTTACCTTCTCACAGTTTCTCTCTGAATCTGCTGCAGTCAAGTCTGTGACAGTTTGCCATTTTTTGGGTGATTATTGTTTGTTATATTGCCTTTAAAACAGTTGTAGGCAATTTTGTATATAACGTGTTTATGTGATTTAGATCAGCAGTGAATACATTGACATTGAGATTCTCTTGAGAGCAACAAAATGTCCAAAGTCAACTGCAACAGACCATCGGGCTGACTGTATTTTCATGGACAAGAGGGTAAGTAAAGAGTCACTGTGACTGTGAGCATTGGACATATCAGTTAGCAAATTAATTTAGGTTCATGTTAACTTTTTTGATGCCCTGCGGGGGAAAGTTAGCCAACAATAAAGTAACAAATACATAGGTGGCCTCAAAGAGCCAGTTCCTTCACCTTATTCTCAAATTTTAGTAGGTTTACAGGCTTAAAGGCTGGATTACCAGGCAGAAGCAAATGCTAATCATCTGAGGGGTGACCTGTAGATTATGCTTCGAGCTATGAACCCTAGCTGGCCTTATTTAAAGACCTGTGGGCTGTACTACAAAGCGGGTTTTACATACCCAGAGTTAACTCAATCGAGCCAGGTTAACTAAAACTCATTGTTGAAATCAGCCTTAAATGGCAGTGTGGTGTTTTGTGGTGAAAGGGCAGGACTTAACTCTTGTTTTAATTAGAAAGCCAGTAATTAAACCTGGTCAGAGCAGGGTAGATGTGCAGTGTGAATTACCCTTTAAATTTACCTCTTTAAATAGTGAACTACAGGACCACTTAGCTTGATCGGAGGACAGTATTTTAATACAGAGCAGTGTTCAGTTAAACGGGATTTGTTGTTCATACTTTTAGATGAACTTGCTTTGTATAATATAGCCTTATGGTGACCCTGCTTTGGAAGCTCTTTCCTCTAAAATTGTTCTGTGTCATTAAACCCTGCACTCCAGCAGCTCTGCCTTAAATCATTAGATATATCTTTACTACACCTTCTCTCACTGTATTTATTGCCCACCACTCTTTAAATACTGTTTTTGTGTGTCTGTGTGTTTTTGCAGCCATTCATTAACTGTAGAGTTTGCAGCAGACGGTCTGGTAATGATCTTACACATCCATCAAATGACT